>NW_026944130.1:0-73336 GCF_033296635.1 Dichotomopilus funicola
GGGGGGGGGGGGGGGGGGGGGGGGGGGGGGGGGGGGGGGGGGGGGGGGTGGGGGGAGGGGGGGGTGCCGATGATGGATCGGGGGGACGAGGAGGATGGGGGGGATGAAGAGGGGAGGTAAGATCATACCTAGTATGAGTATGATGATGGAGAGAGTATGTGTGTAGAATGCATACGTTATCTTACATCCGTAGTAAAGCAAGTTTAAGGAATACGAAATATCACGATTCTGCATCCGTCCCCTGGGCGTTCAGGAGACCTGCTTTGGGATCGGAGGTTGGCAGAAGGACGGGTGTTCCGGACGCAGTGTAACACGGGTATTTTATGCAGACCGCCGAAACCGCCTTTATTAGTCTTTCTTCTCCGTTTGGAGTTCATCTGTCAAACTCTCTGGCAAACGGTGTCTCGGAATCCGTCCTGCTGTTTTGCGTGTAACTGTAATTTCGTACGCTTGGTTTCCAGTCACTCATGGGTTAAATCAGCAAAACGATAAAACAAGGCGAATGGAAGGAGGATTTGGTTCTCTAGATCGGTCTACCAAAATCTAGAAGTTAGGTTTGAAGATAGGTTATTTCCAAATTTCTTCATATTCCTAGAACCGCTAACAAGACCAAGGTGAGGTCTCGCTTCCGGTGTCCCACCTCGGTGACGCCCCACACCAACGCACGGACCACCTGCTTGCTCTGGACTTCGCGTCTGGAATTTCGAAGCTCCAAGCTCGCGTTCGCAGGCTTGCTTCCCGCTGTTTGCTTTCCTTGCATCCTCCACCCTCCATCAACCAGCCTCGCCGGCTATTCAGTATCCGGACGAACCTGCGAACTCCCGCCGTTTCACGCACGCCTAGACCGACGACTTTCCCAATTTTTCGAACCCCCCAAAAAATCGAGAAGGGGAAACACCAAGCGACATCAGCACGATGGTTCAGATTAGCGAAGTCCGTGGCAATAGCCGCGACAACCGCACGGCGGCGCACACACACATCAAGGGTCTTGGGCTCAATTCCCATGGCGTGGCGGATAAGCAGGCCTCTGGGTTTGTCGGCCAAACTTCTGCTCGCGAGGTATGATTAGATAAGCCACCGAATTGGAAGGACGAGGGACGGCCGGAAGAAAATTGAATTGGGCAACGGGGATTGTCGGGACTATGCGGCTAACGTGGGCTTTGGGATTTCTAGGCATGTGGCGTCGTGGTCGACCTCATCAAGGCACACAAGATGGCTGGGCGGGGCGTGTTGCTCGCAGGTGGGCCCGGCACAGGCAAGACGGCGCTGGCGCTGGCCATCAGCCAGGAGCTCGGCACCAAGATTCCCTTCTGCCCCATCACGGGTAGCGAGATCTACTCGACCGAGGTGAAGAAGACGGAGGTGCTGATGGAGAACTTCCGGCGGGCGATTGGGCTCAAGGTCCGGGAGACCAAGGACGTGTACGAGGGCGAGGTGACGGAGCTGACGCCTGAGGAGGCGGAGAACCCGCTCGGCGGGTACGGCAAGACCATCAGCACGCTGCTGATCGGGCTCAAGAGCGCGCGGGGCCAAAAGAAGCTGCGTCTGGACCCCAGTATCTACGAGGCCATCCAGAAGGAGCGTGTGCAGGTCGGTGATGTCATCTACATCGAGACCAACACGGGTGCTTGCAAACGTGTCGGCCGCTCCGATGCCTACGCGACCGAGTTTGACCTCGAAGCCGAGGAGTACGTGCCCATCCCCAAGGGCGAGGTTCATAAGAAGAAGGAGATCGTCCAGGATGTGTCGCTGCACGACCTCGACGTGGCCAATGCTCGCCCGCAGGGCGGACAGGATATCATGTCCATGATGGGCCAGCTGATGAAGCCCAAGATGACCGAGATCACCGACAAGCTGCGTGGGGAGATCAACAAGGTTGTCAGCAAGTATATCAACCAGGGTGTTGCCGAGCTCGTCCCGGGTGTGCTGTTTATCGACGAGGTATGTCCCACACACCTAACCGGTCACCTGCAAAGTGTGATATCGATTATGATATGTGACACATGTCCCAATTTTGTAGCCCATTTGAATAGTCCGAAGCTGACCCCTCCTCCGCAGGCCCAAATGCTAGACATCGAGTGCTTCACCTACCTCAACAAAGCCCTCGAATCGTCCATCTCACCCATCGTGGTGCTGGCCTCCAACCGGGGGATGGCCGCCGTCCGCGGCGCCGACGACCTCGTGGCCGCACACGGCGTGCCGCCTGATTTTCTGACCCGCCTCCTCATCATCCCCACGCACCCGTACGAGCTCGACGAGATCAAGCGCATCGTGCGCATTCGCGCGTCGACCGAGGGCGTCCAGGTCACGGATGCTGCGATCGACAAGATTGCGGAGCATGGTGCGCGGATTAGCTTGCGGTATTGTTTGCAATTGTTGACGCCGGCGAGGTATGTGTCCCCCTCACTTTTTCCCTTTGTCTCGGATACTCGCTTTAGAGTAGGGATAGGCAGGCAATGAATAAGATGCTAACCCAATAATCACCTACAGCATCCTGGCGCGTGTCAACGGCCGCACCCAAATCGATGTCCCCGACGTAGCCGAGTGCGAGGACCTCTTCCTGGACGCCCGCCGCAGCGCCAATGTGCTGGCAAGCGAGTCCGGTCAGGGTTTCATCTCATGATCTTCTCTCCCAATGCATCTTTTTGTTGCCAAAATTTGACATGAGGCCAAATAATCCCCCTCCATTCCCGTCTGGTAGCATACCACCGCCGCAGTAGACTGGTTAGATTGATAGATCATTTCACCGAGAATGGGGAAAAGATGATGAGATAGGCGAGTGGCCAGGCAAAGCGGCTGGTTGGACTGAATGGGCGGGCGAGTGGGTGGACCTGTGAAAGGGGGGGCCGGTTGTCATTTTGGGGGTGGGTGTCACTGGTGTCACTGTTGTCACTGTTGTCCTGTTGTTGGCCTGTCGTTGTTACGGGGGTCTTTATCAGGGGGGGGGGACGTAACTGAACTGAACTAAAGGCAACTAACTCGTCACATATCTGATTGTCGTCTTCTTTTTTTTCTTTTTTGTTTCCGGCAAAATTGTATGATAGAATGACGGAACGGACATGATTTCGGTCGGGTTCTGGGGACGGGGAAGGGGGAAGGGAACACACAAAACATCTGCTTGCCGTTGTTGGTAGGTAGGTTCTGGAGTTGGCGCGGGCGAAATAGGCGATGGCGATTTGAAACTTGAATTTGTTTTCTGTCTCTCCACCTTACTATTTTTCGCTGTTTTCGTTCTCTGGCCTGGCTTGATGGGGATTTTGTTTCATCGGTGGGTGTTGGTGTTGGTTGCGTTTACTGACTGGTGGCTTTGTTTCTTCCCGCTGTGGGTTGTTTGTTTTGGTGATGATGGTGATGGTGATGGTGACGGTGACGGTGACGGTGGCTGCATTCTGGTAATATTCGGCTTTTTTCTTTGATGATACTCCTCTTCAACCTCGTCACCATCACCAAGCTATCGCCACCCATTGCGGTAGGTAGACAGGTAGACAGGCAGACAGGCGGGCAGGCAGGTAGGTAGGTATGCATACTGTTTAGTAGGTAATTATTAACCAACGAACCGACTCAAACCAGCCCAAAACCAACCTAGCCAAAACCAACAACAACAATATAAATCTAAAAGCCCACCACCAACAATTTCCAATCCAAACAATCCGGCATTTTTGCCCCCCCTAGATCCCGGCAAACCCCTGCCAAACGCACTACTAACTAGGGAAGAAACAGAACAAAGGTAAAGAAGAACAACGCTGTGAGGGGTGGCCGGTCGGTCGGGAAAGGGAGGGAGGAATGCGAAGGAGTTGGTTGTTGTCTGTTTATTTGCTACTGACTGATACGATGCGATGGGAAAGCTAAGCCTGATTCGGCGGGGACATGGGCTTTGTTTCGTTTTCTTTTTTTTCCCCTATTTTCTCTACGAGTTCCTGTTAAGGTACGGAGGTATGATGTGTAATGGGTTGTGCTGTGTGCATGTGTGTGTGTGTGCATGGATGGATCTCTATGCAACTTTATGTGTGAGTGGGTGGGTGAGTGGGCGTGTGTAAGTGTCCTACATTCGCATTCCACTCTGGGGAACAGAACAGACAGGACAGAACAGGCCGCAACAGGCCACAACCATCAACGTTTCCCCCTTCTTTCTTTGAAGAACACAGGCAGGACACGGACACACACGCAAAGAAAAAGATGGGGTCAAGCAAGCAAATGCAAGACAGGCAGGCATTGTCCCGTGGCGGAGTTCATATTTTTCGAGTTGTTTGGTTTGAAGCCGAGGGAAGATTGCCGATACTGGTATGTACGATACCGGTCTCCGTCACCGATCCAACGAACCGCCCCATCTTTCCGTATCCATCCCGTCTGTCATCCGTGAGTGGTTCCCCATGCCATCTGATCCGCGGTCTCCCGTCCGGATGGATTTCCGCCCGTTGCCATTTTTTGGTAGACTGCGAACGGAATTTAGACAAGTAGAGTCTTGGCTATTTTTTAGGAGAGTGGGGGCAGTTCTAGGTCCAGGTTAAGTTCAGGGTCAACTGGTCAAGGTCTGGGCTCTCAGTCCCGATCTGGGGAATTTGACAGACGGGAGAGTGCAAACGCTGGGGGCTGGCTGGCTGGCTGACGGGAAGACAAAGAAACCTTCTGGGATGAGCAACTCCACTGCCCTGCGGCGCATTCCCGAGACATTCACATCAGAAAGAGGGGAGGGGAATTATCGATGAGGGCGTGATTGGAATTGAGGGTAATGGTTGAGGGGGTGTTCCAGTTATTGGGGCGAGATTTCTGCTGTCTGTATCTGGTACGTATTTGTTTCGTGTTTTTGACTAGGTACGATAACTCACACATTTTATTTACTTTGTCTCCCTTCTTGAATGACAACGAAGATGATCAAACCGACTAACACGGCAATAGAACGAACGGTAAGATTCGTGGCCTACATTACCAATAAGATGGGGCCATTCCATCCGTCAAAGTTGTTGCTGTTGGGGATTACCTGCAAGTCGTCATTGTCCATAACCTGGCCCCCCCTGGCCAGGCGTGGTACGATTGGGTGGTATGCAACGGGAGTAAGTGGAGGAACGGACGGACAACGGGATGAAGCTCACAAAGGAGACAATCCCTCCCGACCAAGCCACGGTTTGTGACGTATTATTATTTTATTGGGGATGTGAGGACTCTCAGATGAAACATGCGATTCTCTTTCTCTCATTCTCTCATTCTCTCATCACCCCCCTCTCTCAGTGTGTCTCTGTCTCTTACTCACCCCCTTTCTTTTGCCTCGTCGTTCTTGGGTTGTCTTTCAAGCCAGTCTGGACATCTTGCTTCCTTCCACAGCCCATGCAAGCCAGGCGGACAGAGAGACACACACAGAGAGAGAGACAAGAGAATACCCGGGGAGACGCCCGAGGAAAAGACGAATCATCACCACCGTCACTGATCTGTGGTTGGACCAGATTCGGCCTCCACCCAGCCCTGGCTCTTCCCCTTTCTTATACCCGATCTCCGTTTGTCGAATCACACAGCAATTGTTCCAACCGGTGTTCCGAGTAATTAAGAGGGACAAGAAAGAGAAAGTAGAGGGGAAATAAGAAAGGGAACAAACGACAAAACCTACCAACCAGCCAGCCACCCTTTCATAAATCACAGGTCACAACCAGAGAGAGACACATCGGCATCCACTCAACAAAAAAAGGAGTCCTGACTTTCCAGCCTACTCCCACCATTCCCTTTGACTGACCCTCCTCGGTTAATCTAGCCATGGCTGCGGTGAAGACAGCCGGGTCAGACCCCGGATCAGAGTTAGTTCCTCCAGAGACAACAACGACATCAACAAAAACACCAGATACCACAACCACTACCACCGTCGAAGCAGCAGAAACAGAAGCAGCGACGGGAACTCCTAAAGAATCCACTTTATCCTCCTCCACCTCCCCCCTCACCTCTCCTACCACCAGCCCCCAACCTCCCTCAATCCCCACAACCACAACCCGCCCCACAGCTACTGCTCCCCCAACTGCTGCTCCCCCAACTACTAAACGCTCTCTCACCCGCAAGCGAGCGGCCGCAATCAACACGGAGCAGGCCAACCGGTCAAGCAAAGAAGACGGGGGCCTTAACACCGCCGGGACTGCTACGGCGAGCTTGGCCAGCCCAGGAGGTCGTCGTCGTCAGCAGCAGCCTTCGTCGTCAACGTCGACCACGACGACGACTTTTGATGCCAACGGGGGGTTGGTGTGTTTGTGTACGCCGGCGCCTAAGGTGCCTAGGCCGCGGAATGGTATGTCCTTGTTTTTCTTCCGCTTATCTCTCAGGTCCTTACATCTCTTTTCTTGGTTTGTGAGCCTTCTTTTGCACCACTGTTATTCAACTGTTTTGGGAGAAGGGGCGTATATACGACCAAGAGGAATCCCTCTCACTATTTAACTCTTCCTATTACTTCTTTCTTCCCCCCATCCCCCTTAATTTTGTGTCGTATCAACACACCGCCTCACTTCTTCCCTTTGTCGTCTGTTACTGGAATCCAAAGTCACACAACCTCCCCCCCGAGAGCCATTCACAGTCGGTCTAAAAAGGGGGAATCCACCGCACCCCCAACCCAAAAAACACACCTAACAAAAGAATGAAAGGAAAAGAAAACCCCACTAACCCCCCCTACCCCCTAATACAGCCTTCATCCTCTACCGTCAACACCACCAAGCCCAAGTAGTCCAACAAAACCCAGGGCTGGCCAACCCCGAAATCTCCAAGATCATCGGCGAGCAGTGGCGCGACGAGTCCGAAGAGCGCAAGAGCAAGTGGAAAGAACTCGCCGAGGAAGAGAAACAGCGGCATCAGCGGCAGTATCCGGACTATCGGTACCAGCCGAGGCGGGGGAATAAGAATAGCGGGGGGAGTAACGGCGGCGGTGCTGCTCCTTTGTCTGCTAGGTTGGGTGGCACGGCAGGAGGAGGAGGAGGAGGAGCATCAAACGACGATCCGCATCGGTGTGGAAAGTGTGGTGGGAAGTATATTACCACACCACGGACGCCATCAACCCCGTTCGTGTCGTCGTCGTTGTCGTCGTCGTCGTCCGTGAAGCCTGGAAGTACATCGTACGGCCCTCCCCCAACAACTCCAGGACCTGGAGGGTATCACAACCCGATGTATCCCCAACAGCAACACCCTTACTATCCGTCTACTCGGGGCGGTGAGATGAGCGGTCACGGTACCAGCAGTAGCCGGCATGGCCGATCTCATCCGTCCTGGGGAGCTGCCCCGCTCGACAATCTCGACCAGCACGGGGTATACGAGGACTACGAGGGCGCTGTTTACGGAAATGATCCTAAGCGTCAACGGTACACTTCCGGCCCTGGAGCTGGCGCTGGCTCTGGCACGTACAACTACCCCTACAACGCTTACCACGGTCACCCACCACAATCGCAGTCCATCCCGCATCTTGCAGCACGCCGTCGCAATAGCAACCCATCGACGCCCACGTCTGGAAGCTACCGCTATCAATATCCCGTGTCTGCCTCGCATTCTGGCCACTCCCTCGCTGTTCAACGTGAGGGTTCAGGACCGGGACCGGGACAAGGCCCGATGCTCCCTCCCCCTCGTCCAGGGCATTCCATCCCAACAACGGTACCGCCCACATCAGCCGCCACAACGCCTGTTACCGCCACTGCGGCGTCCACACCGACGTTTTCTTATTCTGCGTCTGCTCACTCTCCGACATATGCCTACCGGACTCGCAGCGCCATGGTTCAGCAGCAGCATCACCACCAACAAAACCACCAACAACAGAACCAGCAACAAAACCACCCTCACAACCTCGACCAGGGCCAACACTCCTCCACCGCCACGCCAACACCAACACCCACCCGAACCAGCTTCACAGCCGAATTTGTCGACAAAGAGTCCCTCCGTCTTCCACCTCTTCAAACCCACTTACAAGGCCTGCCCATCTCCCCTCCTACTGATCCCAGCAGTGACGAGACCGGGACAAGGCCACCACAGCCGTCTTCGTCGTCGTTGTCTGTGGGCAGTACAAATCTGCCTCCTGGGTATCGACATGGACAGGAGAACACGGGGGTGAATGATGACAGGCGCGGCAGCATCAACAACAACAGCCAGGGAAACCAGGGGCAACAACAACAGCAGCAGCAACAAGTAGTCGAGCAAACACCCGCCAATCCCACGTCAACGTCAACATCAACCTCCATTTCCACATCTACATTCCCCTCTTCTTCCGGCTTAGGACCAGCACCAGTACCAGGACCCGGCCCCGGCCCGGGACCCCGCGGGATCAAGCGTGAACGCGACGCCGAGGAAGACTACCGCGAGCAACAGCTTCAGCACCAGATTCGTCAGCAGGCGCATCATCATCATCATCGAGAGCAACAGCAACATCATAATCTGCAACAACAACTACAACAGCAGCAGCAGCAGCAGCAACTACAACAGCAGCAACAACAACAACAACTGCGAGCTGCAGCTGTGAAAGCCACGGTCGCAGCAGCAGGGTTAGCAGTAGGGTCAGGAGCGTCAGGAGCGTCAGGAGCGTTAGGAGTGTCATCATCGACCGCAGTGTCATCAGCAGCATCAGGAGTATCAGGGTCAGGAGCAGCAGCAGAACCAGCAGGATCAGCGTCTGCAGTAGGGGCAGCAGCACGCGCAAGGGCGATGCACGGTCAGGAACATAGACAACAAACGCATCAGCATCATCTCCAGCCTCCTATCCAGATGCAGATGCAGGGACCTATCCAGCCACAGACACAGACACAGACACATACGCAGGGTCAGAAGCATACCCAGACGCAGCATCAGACGCAGGGCCAGCATACGCAGGGTCAAATGCAGACGCAGGGTCAACCCCTCCTCGGCGAACGACAACCCAGCCTCATCTCATCCGAAATAATGCGCATCAGCCTCGAAAGAAAACTCCGCGCCCTCAAGATGATCAGTCCCCCTCTTCTGACCATGACCACGACCGTGATGGCGGCTGCCACCAGTGGTCCGCAACCACACGGGACGGTGCCCACGGCGTCTAGCAGTAGCTGGAGCAGAGGCCCGGTGATTGCCGTCGAGGGTCCTGACGCGAGGCTGACGAGGGCTGTGGGGGAGGTTGTGGCGCGGGCGTTGAAGTGTGCGTCGCCTGTGGCGGAGAGTAGGGGTGGTTGGGAGGTTCGGTGTTGGGGGGGTGAAGGGGGAGGGTTGGAGGAGGAAGAGACTGGGGATGGATTTGTTGAGAGGGGGAATGGGAACATGAATAGGGATGGGAACACCAACGCACACGGCCATGGTCGTGGTGATACCGTCGTCGTCGAAAACCCCAAGCCCGAATCCCGGCGCGCTAGCCAGGCAACGACGACGACGACGGACACAACGAGCACCACCACCTCCACAGGTGCGTTAGCAGGTTACCTACAAACCATCACCAAATGGCACGCCAAATCAGCCGAGATCACCCATTTCATCACCGGCCGCACGCCGCGGCCACCACACTCACCACACTCACCACACTCACCACACTCACACTCGCACTCCCCGGTATCAGTATCATCCGCACCCTCCGCCAGCAGCAGCAACAGGAGTAGTAGTAGTAGTAGCCAACCCCGTCTATCGACCTCTTCCACCGCCACAGCCATCTCTACCACAAGCACCTTTTCCTCTACCCATCCACCACCACCAACATCCACAACGACCGACAGCGGCACGACCGCCAGTACCACAACCACCACAGACCCTGACGTGGAAAGCCGTGCTCCCCTTCCCCTTCCCATAGCCCTCCTCCCCACAGGTTTCTCCCTCACGCTCTCCGACCACTTCGCCTGCACCATCCCCATCCAAGATTCCTATGCCCCCGTCGATCACTGGCAGTGGATGGCTACACTGTGGCGGGGGATTGTCGGGCCGGATTTGGTGGTTTATGTCTCCCCATCCCCCAAACCACCGCTTTCTTCGGTGTCTTTGGGAGTTGGGAGGTTGGAGGGAGGTAATTCGACGGCTGGGGAGGACGGGGGTATCAGCGGCGCTGTTGGTGGGGGTGTTGGCGGTGTCGGCGGGGGTGGGAATGGATCGGTGGAATTTCTGAGTCGGGAGTGGATGGTTGTTAAGGTACCACCGGCTGTACCGGCTGTGGCGTCGAGGATGGGGACGGGATATAGTGATGGGGGGAAAAAGGCTGGCGGACAGAGGGACGGCGACGAGATGGTGATTGTGGACGAAAAGATTGAGCGGCGGCTGGCGTTTGAGGTTGTGGAATGGGTTAGGGCTGGGGGGTGGCCGAATTCTGGGCGTCGGGGGGTAGGCTGGGCTGCTCAGGTAAATGGTGGGATGGAAGTGGTTAGATTGATGGACTTAGACTGCTGTGGGCGACGCCGATGGGACATTGACGGCAGGACGATGGCGGTGGCTGACGAGATGGGCAAAGTCGTGTTTTCGCGTGGTGTTGAAGACGTCGCCGGGTATCTAACAAGCGGACCACATCGTCAACATGCCAACATGTACGAAGTAGCCAATCCTAGTTCCAGAACAAAGACACAGATGGCGCGGCCGAATGTTAGCCATTTCCGAGAACATTTCACCGTTGTGGCTACTTGAGGCTCCCGCTTTCCCTCTGTCCAGATGGCCGATTCGTCCAGGCCTTGATAACCCGTAGTTCTCGCCTCTCCTACCAGCATCTCAGAACATGGCAAGTATGGCCGCACAGCGTAACTGAAGAAGCGGAATCTCCAATGCCTGCTTACCCTCTCGGGCTTCAACTCCCAAGTCAGGCGGCTAATAAAACCCGTTTAATAGCACCCGGTTGTCCTAGACCCCAGGGCAACGCCCGGTAATGAGCCCCCTGTGTTGTCAAGCCTTTGTTTTCATTCTCGCTGTTGTTGTGGAAACCGATATCGATGGGGAAGGCACTGACTGCTAAGGTAGTCTCAGCAACTGCGACAGCGGAATCCGCTCTCAGACCTGGTAAACATAACACCCGATGAACAGAGCTCACTCGACCCTAGAAGACAAAACTAGGGAACCAGAACGGGGGATACACCTAGGACAGGCATTTAGGCAGGCATTTGGACACACCTGGGCCCAACAGAGCCAACCCGTGCCAGGTGGGCGTTTCTTGCCCTTTTCTTCTCAGATGTTGGCTCTTTTCCAATTCGAAAATTTCTTTCCTTCTCTCCCGTCCATGGCTTTCCAGCGTGTGATCAACACAGAAGAAAAGAGTTCCCCTGATAAGCTTTCGGAAGACTCTGGGATTGCGCTTCGATCATGTTAAAAGCTCGGACTCAAATATATGCAGCAAGCTGATAGCACCGAGGGAAGGAACGACCTGGGTTGCAGACATAAGGTACTCCACCTGGTGAAGACAAGTGACTCGACTCTGACTCGACGTTCCCTAGAGAACGGGAGGGTGTGTGGTGTGAAAAGAACATTCTGAAGTTGACAACGATGGAATATTTGGATAAGGAAGCGGTTGAGGACCCGAAGGAAGCCCCAATGTAGGCCGGGGCCTCCATATTCCTGGAGTCTCCCCTGGAAGATTTAGATCAAATTGAGATATGTTCTAGACCAGCCGACCCTGGAAGGCAAAAGATGCAGATAGGCCGGATGGATGAACCGTCACGAGATAGCAACGGTGACTTGAATTCGGAGGCTACAAGCGCCTGGCCTGCCCTCCCCAGGTCGGACCCTGCCCGGTGTTAGTTCCTCGTACGGACAGCCTTGAACTTGATACATCCATTAGCGTGGTCCAGCAGCGATGCTGTGGACATTTACCGTCCTCCACAGCCATGTGGTGAGAGCTACAGGGAGCCCGAAACTGGAGAGTGCAATCCTCCCGTCATCTCCGTGGGCCTGGGTCTCAAGATGCCGTAGGGTGCTGTGTTCTACCCCCCAACTCTCCCACTTCCATTCCATAAACTTCCGTGGCGAGGGAGGCACTTCTTAGAGCCGATGAATTCAGGAACTGGGAAACCAATTTCCTTATCTCCTCTTGGGTACTGCATAAAGACTAGAAACATCCATGACTCCAGGCGACGAGTCGGTGGTGCATACCATAGGAGGCCCATGCCTCATGCTCCGAGTATGAGTAGACGCCCCTCCCCCCAGCCTTTGTTCTTTCCTCTTTCTCTTTTCAATAGAGAAAGTTCACTTTCAAGCTCGCTTTCAAGTTCGCGCTAGCAAGCACATCTGTTCAAGCACACAGCAAGCAACCACGATCAAACCAATCCACCAATCACGTGACGTCAATCGACCCACCAACAAACACCACTCAAACCTTCTCGCAAGCTTTCGTTCATCGACAACATGTCTCATCAAGTCTAGGCACCTGTTCATGACACCATGTCGTCCTCGGAGCTCACTCTCGGTCGGACGATCCAGCTCGCCGATGATCGCCTAGGTATGTCGCTCTTTTCTTGTGTCTTCCGTAGTTTTGTGTCTGGTTTTGCTCGTCGCGTTTCGCGTCACGTTTTCGGCCCCTCGGCATATCTTCAGCGACCAGTGTGGCTGCCCCTCGCCGCCGTCGGCTTCACAATTCTCCCCGTCCCGCACGCGTTTGACGCGTATTTTTTGAATTTTATATATCTCCGACCGCTGTTGGCCACCGGCGACTTCTCTTTCACGGCGTCTTGGACGCGTTTCTCTTTCCCATTTTCATTTTAAGCACCCCCCTCAGTCCCTATCAGTCCCCCTCAGTCGTCACTGGCTTTCCCATTCTACCCGCCCCGATTGCGTTTTGCGTATCCCGCCTTCTTTGTTTACTTGGCCTTCTTTTTCGGCACCCTGACGGCGGCTTCCTCCCTTCGCACAGCACGGTCACTTCCCTTCCGTCTGCGTCGGAACCGTTTTGCTTTCGAAACCAGCTGCTGATATTCGGAACAGGCACCATCCGATTCATCGGCCGCACCCGATTCGCCCCTGGCCTCTGGGTCGGTGTCGAGCTTGAGGACGCTACCGGCAAGAACGATGGCAGCGTCAACGACGTTCGCTATTTCGACACCACCATGGGCCATGGTATGTTCGTCCGTCCCAATGCGCTGAAGCTGCTAGTTGGTCCGCCGGCGCCCTTCATGCCCGTGCCTCCGGCCGAGAAGAAGAAATCGACGGCCCGACCGACCAGCATCGGCTCCAACGCCTCGTCCAGGGCCGCCACGCCTGCCGATTCCGGCCTCGCCAAACGGATGAGCCTGAACGCCCGCAGTCCAACTCCCGGCCAACGCCAATCTCGTCCGGCAAGTGGCGTCCCGGTAAGTCTCGCCGTTCCCCCACCCACATGATGTCACCTTCCAATTGACGATTTTATTTCGACTCGACTCCCTAGTCGCCGACTAAGCAGCTCACCAACCCACCCTCGCGTGGCACCTCCTCCCAGTCCACCAGCCCTCCCAATGGCCGCCCCGGTTTTGGATTGAACGCGCCCCGCGCCTCTCTCCCCGGGTCTCGACCTTCGTCCATTGCGCCCCCCGCGGGCAGACAGACTCGCCAAGCACCCCTGTCTGCCCCCGGACTCAAACCCCCCACCACCGCTACCCCCAAAACCACGACCGGTCCCGCCCGCACCCTCGCCGGTCGCTTGGCGCCACCCACCAAGACGACCATCTCACGCCCTTCGGGGCTCAAGTTGCCGCCGGGCTCCCGGCCGACTGTCGCCAAACCCCGCCCCACTGCCAACCGCAAACCCTCCGGTGGCAGTCCTCCCTCCTCCGCCAAGTCGACCGACGAAGAATCCGACCAACCTGCCGCCTTCTCTGTCCCAGTGCAGTCGAGGGCCCTCGCCATCGAGAACCGATCCGATCCGGCCAACAACAAGACTTCCATCGACGACGCTGGCGAGCCTGCCCCGAACGCCAGTACCTCCGCAGCGCTCAAGGAGAACGAGGAACTCAAGGCCAAGCTGCGTGTGTTGGAGAAGAGGCGGAGCGATGATCGGGAGAGGCTCAACACGCTTGAGAGGGTTCAGGGCGAGCGTGACCGCTTCGAGCGGATCATTCAGACCCTGCAAGTCAAATACCAGCCCCAACAGCAGGAAATCACTGATCTCAAGCGGCAGTTGACCGAAGCGGAGACCCGTCTCCGAAACGTCGAAGACATCCAGCAAGAACACGACTCGGCCATGGAGCTCGCCACTCTCGACCGCGAGATGGCGGAGGAAATGGCCGAAGTCTACAAGACGGAGCTCGACGCGCTCAAGAAGAAGAATGAGGTGTTGGAGCGGGAGGTCGAGATCTACCGAGAGGAGGAGGACGACACCAGCTCCGAATTTCCCGCCGACATCCCGCCAAGCAAGGAACTGCTCCAGTTCCGCAGGGACAGAGAACGCTTCCACGAAGCCCTCATGCGCCTGAACGAGTTCTCAGAGAAGCAAGAGGAGGAGCTGGAGCATTCTCGCAAAGCTCTGAAGGCCGAGATTGCTGACAACCAGGCTCTCAGGGAGAAAAACGTGGCCCACGCGGCCGACCTCGCCCGGCACCAGGTCATCATCGACGATCTTAGGGAACAGCTTGATAACGCCCACGGTTCCGACGACATCATCGAAGCCTTGACGGAGCAACAAATCGCGCACCTTGAGGAGATAGAAGAACTCAAGGCCACGGTTTCCAGCTTGGAGGAGCTTAAGGACGTCTCAGATGAGCTGGAAATCAACCATGTCCACAATCAGAGAGAACTCCAGGCTGAGATTGACAAGCGTGATGCAGTCATCTCCGAGCAAGCCCGCCACGCGGCCCTCCAACAAAAGTCCATCGAGGACATGGAGTACACCCTCTCGAGATTCCGTGACCTCGTCGCCAGCCTGCAGACCGACCTCGACGACATGCGTGCGTCCCATGCGGTCACGGAGCACGAGTCCGAACAACTCAACACCCGCTCCCGAGCCATGCTCGATCTCAACCAGAAACTTCAACTCTCCGCCGCCAAGGCGCAGGTCAAGACCATCGACTTGGAGCTTCGGCGGATGGAGGCGGAGGAGGCTGCACAACATCTGGAGGTCGTCACTCAATTTCTTCCAGCTGCCTACGACAGAACGGAGTCCTCGGTCCACGCCCTTCTTCGCTTCAAGAGGCTTGCCTCCAAAGCGGCCATCATCAACAATTCCCTCAAGGAACGCATCAACCTCCCACCACTTCCCGGCCACGAGAACGACCTCTTCGAGTCCTGCGATGCCATCGACAAGCTCACGTGGGTCTCATCCATGTGCGGTCGGTTCGTCGAGTCGATCAGCCATTGCTCCACGTCGCAATTCGATCGGTATCGGGGCGCCCACCCCGAGCTCGAGCCGGTCGAACGCGCCCTCAACGGCTGGATCGAAAACCTTCGCCACGACGACTTCCAGCCCAAGCAGTGTTCCGAAGAACTCCAGCGGACCATCACCTTGATGACCCATCTCGGTGAAGTCCACATCTCCAACGACCTCCCCAGTTTTGCTGATGACATCTTCATGAAGACCCTGCTGATGCAGTCTTATCTTGAATCAGCTGCCACGACCATCACCGCCACCACGGCAATGGTCCAACACGTCGTCCAGGACGAAGACGAGCTCTCCCACCAGTTTGCGAAACGCACCCAAACCATCATCACGCAAACTAGGAGCGCCAAAGTCATCGCCGGTCGCGCCGTCCTCCACCTCGCCGACCTCAAGGCCGCCGGTCTATCGCTCTCCCCCGAAGCGCTCGGCGCCTTCGAGCGATGCGAAACGACGACGGCCGACCTCGCCAGCATGGCTCGCAACATCGGCTCCGACCTCCACAAGTTTCTCCACGACGAAGCGAGGACCGAACCTTACACCCTTTCCGACGTCCAAGCATGCGCCAAAACCACCATCGAGACCGGCTTCGGATCCGACGAGTCCGGTCTTTTCGCGACTTACATGGACAAGTTGCTCGCCGTCACTTCACAACTTTCAGACCTTGTGTCCCTCAGCAGCAAGGTCCACCTTGCTCAGGAGTGTGAACGTGGCGACGCGCCTTGGAAACTGCTAAGTCAAGAAATCAAATCCCTCCAAAAGATCCCCGTTGAAGTGGAGGCCGAGTGCAAACGCCTCAAGGATGACCTCGCTAATGCCCGCCGCACGGCAGCCATCCAAGAAGAAACCTTGAGCACCGCAAACCTCAAGATCGAAACGCTCGAGTCCCGCATGCGAGACGCAAAGGAGCAGATGGCCCGGATCGCCGATCTCGAAGCGTTGTGCGACGCCGCCTCGGAAATGCGCGATACGTTTGTCGAGAACCTCGACAAGCAAGATCGGGAGCTGAAGGCCCTCGAGGAGGACAGGGACAAATGGCGACAAATCGCGAGCAGCAGTCGGGCGATCGCGGGCGGATCCGAGGAAGCAGACCAAGCGAGACTCGACCGCCAACAATCCGATGCCCACCAAATCGACAAAATGGGCGAACAAATCAACAACCTCCAGGCCGGCATTCGCTGGCTCCAAGAGGACAACCTCCGTGCGAGAGCGACCGAACAACCCAATCACGACTGGCTCGCGGAGCCACTCACCAAGACCCCAACCGCCGTCGAACAACGCAAATCTCTCGCAGCCAACGAGGGCAGAGCTGTCCTTGGACAACTGCTCAATTTGGCCGGCAACGCCAAAGTTTTCGACATGTCGACTTTGCCGGCAGACAAGACCGGGTGGAAACCCGCCAAAAGCACGCCCCAGTACCACGCTGCCGACCAAGCCGAGACCTTTGGGGCATGGAAGGAATGGCGGGCTGCGGCCATTAGGAATGGAGGAGCTCTCGGGGCGGAGGGTTCGAGGGGGGGGAGATCGATGTATTCTGGGAGATTGGAGATTGTTCTGCCGGTGATCGACAAGGAGGATCAGGGGCAGGAAGGGGCGGGGATGGGAAAGGGGAAGGGGAAGGCGAGGGAGATTTGAAGCGGGAGGGTTCGGTTTTGTAGATAAGCGAAGATGTTTTTTCTTGTTTTCTTTTTCCCATGAAAGCGGAGGAAAGCGACTTGGTTTTTGGCTTTTGTTTTTCATGGAGGAAGAAAGTGAGCATGGTTGTTTTGTTTTGGCGGTTGAGCAAGGGCGGGGATTGTGGAGGCATGAAGCGAGAGAGATTTCGGGTTTTGTAAATAGGCGAGGATGGTTTTTTTGTTTTGGCGGTCGAGCGAGTGGACAAGAACACCAGCGACAACGCCAACAAAAACAATGCCAACGACACCAACAACAACATCCGCCAACAAACTCAACTCCAACAAATCATCGCCAACAACAACACGCCAACAACATCATCATCAACGCCAACAACAAGAACGACAATGGAAAGCGAGTGGGATCATCATGGGAAAGCGAGTGCGGGCATCAAGTTTTGGATTGGGATGGCGTTTTTGATCTGAGATACCCAGTCAATTCAAGGATCTTTTTAGCCAATTTTTTGTGCCAGATTTGCTCCATGCTGTGACTTGTTTGTGTGATTAATGTGATGTGCCAAAGCTTGGTCGACATGTTTGTGCCGTGGGCCTGAAGCCAGGTAAATACTTGATGAAGATGCTGAGTAGTAATGAGGGGGATGCAGCAGTCAGGAGTGTGTTGTAATTCGCGAGTACGTAGCACATGACACCAGCCAGAGAAATAAGACGCAAGGCCTGGGATGATCCCAGAATGACAATCGAAACAGAAATCTTCATTGACAGCACCGGTTCTTTATAAAAACGGCATTCCATGTTGTCCCTTGATTTATTTGCCTTTCCCTTTCTTCTCCTTCCTTCCACCGCCACCACTCCCACTCCCACTTCCACCCGGCCCTCCAAATCCACCCAAACCACCGCCACCTCCACCAGCAGCAGCCAACAAACTCGCCATATCCGGCATCCCCCCAGCACCACCAGCACCACCTGCCCCACCAGCCCCTTGCATCTCCTTCATCATATCCTTCAAAAAATTCTCACTCACCCCTCCCCCCGTCATCGCAGGACTATAATACGGCAACAACTCCCCCATCTTCCACCCCCTCGGAATCGCCGGCCGCGGCCACGGCTGGCCCGGTTCCAGCGCCTGCGGCGGCATCGGCGCACCCCGCACCTCCATCCGCAGGGACCGCGACGTGTCCGTCGTCGGGTTGTTGCGCAGGTGCTGCGCCACCAGCAGATACAGGTGGTGTTTGTTGTTGATGTGGACGCTGCCAGGTGCGGGTGTGCTCGGCTGCTGGCGTAGATCGACTTTGACCCGGCCGGGGTTGGCCCAGTCCTTGGGGTGGATTTTACCCGCTTCGAGGACGGTTTGGAGCCGCAACCCGGCGCAGGCTTGGACGATGTCGATTGCGAGGGGGTTGGGGACGGCGGCGGACCGGGGGATGCGCCGGCCTTCGGCGCGGGTGCGCGTGCTGTCGAAGTAGACGGGATATAGGCATTGGTAGGATTTGTAGGGTTGGTCGTCGGTTGTGGCTTGCATCGGGGGGTGGGAAGGGTTGGGGAAGCGCGGGGGGGTGGGTTGTGATTGTTGGGGCCGTGATGAAGTTGGTGGTTGGGGGGATTTGCTGGGGGCGTCGTCGCCTACGCGGCGGATGATGTCGGATTCGACAAAGTCGTCGATGTCGCCTTCGGATGGGTCTGACATGTCTAGGTCGCTGTCGGACACTTCTTCTATCTGGGGGTGTGACATTTTGGGCGGTGTTTGTTTGTTTCGTAGGCGGCCGCCGAGGTGGTGAGGTGTGTGATCTTGGGGAGGTGGAGGGAAGTTTGAGGATTGTTCGGTTGTTTGTGCTTTGCAGCTGTTTTTTTGTCCAAATTTAAGGAGGGACGTCAATAGTGGGGTTGTGAAGGGGCTCGAATAAGGTGTGGTCTGTGCGTTAGCTGTCAGGGGACAGATCGGATATCATTAAGTGTAGCCGCCCGCGGGTTATTACGCTGTGAGTCCGCCAAACTACACTTTAAGTCGTGTGTTACAACATCCTCAACTTGTGTTGCCCATGACCGTGATGCTAAACATACCGAGCTTCTTAGGTGCTTTGTTCATCCATTGAAACATGTATCATGTTTCCATGGTATCTCGATATGTTTTTAATTCCTCGTGAATCTTGTCTGAAGGAACAGAAACCATGTATTTGTTTTCTCCCTGGATGGTGGACTCAATTCATCTGTTCCAACGGCTTCGATCCCAAAGCCCAGGAATCGAGCTCTTGCCGTGTGTGAATATAAAAAGGTGCGAGTTAAAATTTTAACAAAGCCCAGTTCTTCCCCTCCGCACCACCGTAAATACGAGTATTTATTTTGAGACACTTCTTGCAGCCTTTGACTTCTCTTTACCTCCCACCACCTCCCTCGTATCTCATCTCTTGATTCCCGCTCCCAACAAGATGTATTGATTTCTTCAGATCGTGTATCATTTCATTGAGAGCCGGCCATCAGTAAGGTATGCCGATAGGATTACACCCGCGTGCGCTTGAGACCATTTCTCTAACCGGTCACTAGTCGCTAGCCCCTCGTTCACCTTCGTCTCCTTTGCGCTGGCGGACGTCCAGGTCTGGTGAATAACAGATCAAGTACACTCTCTTTCAAAGTCATCAACTACTTAACCTAGGATTCGGCTTATCAATCTGTCATTCTTTGATTTAGGTTCAACCCTTGGCCAGAAACTCCATGCACTGCCCGTGGAAAGCAGCGTGAACGGAAATACCCTGGTCCTAAGCAGACACAAAGCGATTCACATCTTGGCAATTTAGCAACAAATAGTGTTTATCATGGACAATCCATTGGACAATCCGTCTGTGTCTCCGACTGCGTCGACTGTGTCGGTCGGAAATACCATCACTGGATTGATCCAGCGGTATCATGCCTTGTCCGCCCAACGAGACTCCGAGGACAACTTAATCCAGGTATGGCCAGATAATTACTCAGTCAAAATCTGTCGGGTCTGCGCTAACGCCTCCGTGCCAGGACCTAATCGTGTTTTCTGAATCACTTGATGCACGATTGGAATCAGTCGAGTCACAGTCTAGTGCGGAAATTACCGAGTTGGCGAGTCGGCTCAGAGACACAGAGCTCGAGCTCCAAGACACTCACAAGTCTAAGGAAGACTTGGAACAGAAAGTTCAGCAACTGGAGGAAGTATATCTCCAGAACCCCAACTGTCCAGAAGTAATTTGACTCATGGGGATTCAGAGATGATTATGGATCACGACTGACTCCCTCTGCAGGACGAGAACTCCTATGTTATCGTACTTCTAGACGCGAACTTCATCCTTGTAAGCCAGCCTACCTGATTTCACGCCTTCATTTCGCTCACACCTAACTCGGCATAGTTCAAAAAACACCTCGTCAAGCAAGGCGTTGAAGGTGGCGAGAAGGCAGCAAATGACCTAAGGTCTGCCATTCTTGGGCAATGCGGTGCCTACTCCAGTGAAATACGCGTTATTGCGAAAGCATACGCCAACTTCGAGAAGCTCAGCAAGGAAATGTGCGACGATGGTAGCCTGAATAACGAGCAGGATCTTGGGGATTTCTTTGTGGGATTTACCCAGGCCATATCCACGTTCGACTTTGTCAATATTGGCACAGCAAAAGGGCAAGTCGGCCGCAAAATCAAAGGTAATCAAAGCATGGAACCCGATGAATGAGCAATGAAGTGCTAATATTCATATTACGGTCATAGAATTGACGACCTGGCATCTCCGCAATATCAACTGCAAACAGGTCATTCTCGGTATATCACACGATACCGGATATGCCTTGTTTCTCGACAACCTCTTTCAAGACAGCCAAGTCAGATTCCGTGTGATTGTCCTCGAGGGAATTACGACAGTCCCAGAAATCGTTAAGACGGGGGTCAACATTCTAAACTTGAACGACAGCCTGTTCCGTTCCGAGAAGTCACTCAACACGACGCCTCCAAAGGGCCCAAAGGCACCAAGGGCTCCGAGGGCGTTGATGGCGCCTAAGGCACCGAGCCCACCGACGGCCCCTACGTTTATGACGGCCGCTAAACCCACAGCTCCAGCCATGCCGACCCCGACACACCCCCCTATTGCGACGTACGCTGGAGCCGTGCAAAAGCCGACACCACCACCCTCGGCCGCTCTTGCACGCCCCTTGGCCCAACAAGAATCCCGGCCGACGACAAAGGTGTCGCCGTCAAACCCCACATGGTAAATCACCTCTCCTTCTCCTTAAAACCCTTCTATGCCCTTCTTCCATATTCTAATACACCAGCGCGCCAAACAGGACCCCCGGCCCACGAGGTCTCGACCCGCCCCTCAAAGTCGCCCAGTCCGCCCTCGGGTCAATCAGGATACGAGCCGAGCGCCGCGACAGCAGCGGCAACTTTCCCAAGAAGCTCTGCAACAACCACTACCTGCGCGGGCCCAGTGCCAAAGGAAACAAGTGCGAGTTCGAGCACAAGTATCGGCTCAGCTCGAGCCAAAAGGCGGCGCTGGCGTACTTGACTAGGTTGACGCCGTGCGCACAGGGACAGGAGTGTGATGTTAAGGACTGTATTTACGGTCATCATGTGCGTTTTTTCTCTCTCTTTTTCTTTTGCTTTCCCCGTTGTTCTGTCCCCTCGCTCCAGCACCTTTCTCCCACTTTTGCTTCTCACGCTCAATTATTCCTCCCTCTTTGTCCTGCAAACCCTCTCAATACTTTATACCGAATGTGGAGAATCGGCTAACAAAGCGGCCACTTGACGTGGTCGATGTATACAGTGCCCGAGTGTGCAAAACGGGGTGTGCATCACCTTGAATTGCAAGTTTGAGGAACATGCCCACCCGCCGAAAACAAAGTCTAAGGCCTAAGGAGGAGACCAGAGATTATGAGGGAAGATTTTTAGGGTCACCGAGCTCTGAGAAAAGAGCCCAAGGGTTGGGTTTGGTTGGCGGTTGTTGGGACCTTGCTAGTGAGTCTCGTCACGATGATGGTGTTCGTCACGACAGTTTTTGTCACAACATTTGCACTGGGATTTCGGGATTTCCTGCAAGTCGGTTTGATAGACGATGTATTGTAAGAATGCAACGAGTATACCGGGATGTAGATTGTGACCATCGTGCACGACCCAGATTGTAACAACGCAACACTAAGTCCAGTTTCCGGTGGATATTTCATCACAAGGTTCGTTGTGGACAGTTAATTACCCAGTTAAGTGCCTACCTCCGTCGCGATACGCAGTATCTCTCGGCAATACCTCATCTCGCCGGGTATATGTTGTGCAGCAAGCAGCCAAGCATCTCCGAAAAGGGACCCCACGAAAGTACACTGCGTTTAGCAAAATGTGATTTGCGCTGTTGGTTGGTGCTGCTCGGGCGGCGAGGCGTTTGCTTGGGAGAAAGAGGCCGTTCATTGGCCCGTAAAAGCACCATACGAAATAATTAACTCGAAACAGGCCAGTTATCAATTTATTAACACTGCCCAGACGCCAAAGACTCCCAGCAGCATGGCGCCAGCGACAATCCAGATCTTCTCCGACATACATCTCAAGACCCACGCCTCGTACGACTTCCACTTTAAGCAGACAGCCCCCAACCCCGCCCTCCTTGGCCCGCAGCTCCTCCATCCTGTCGGCAAAGTCACGGACTCTCCGTTTGGCAGTAATTAGGCTAGCTGCATAAGATAGGCTCGTGGTTTCCTAGGACGAAGAAGACGTTCTAGTATCGACAGAGCTGCTTCTGGAGGAAGACAAAGAAATCATCATGTGCTGCGTGCCCGATGTCGCTCGATCCACCATCGGACGCTTCGTTTTCCTCGACCAGACCCGGCACGATGTCAACGATACCCTCACCGTGCTGGACTGCGCGTTGTTTTCGCGCGTGACGCTGGAGTAAGCTGCCACGGTAGCTAGTCGCCTCATCGATTTCCAGCAGATGCGAAACTGGACGGTCGGAGACCACGTCGATGCCCACGTCTCCGACCTGCGATGGCTGAATGCGCAAGTGGCTGAGAGATCGAGGTCGCAGCCCCAGCGCTAGATTGCGCTACGGGCTCTCTGGGTACGGAGGATTGGGTTCCTTTGAAGGAACCGGGTCATCCAGCCCTTTCTAGCAGTAGTACAGCTGGATCCTTGGGCCTATAGAACCTAGCTCGTGAACTCCCTAATCTGCGTATGCGTTGGTGGAAGACCGAGGGCTACCTGGGTCAAAACCTACTGTATAAGGTGGGCTTCTTGCACCGGGCTGAGGATCTGGAGCGATTCGGCCTCAGCCGAACGGGTTTGTGTACCGTGAATACGGTAGTAGAGGGTAGTGGTCAGGACACCGGGCTTGCGACTGATCTTTCGCAAAGACTGGGCACCTCGGTTGTATATTGCGACCGCATCTTGTAGATCTTGTTCAGTATACCATATCTTGAATTGACAGAGCTGTATTCGAAAAATGAGCTTATTTGACGAAAAATTGACCGAGTGGGGAAAAGAGGGGCTGCCTGTGTTGCTTGCACTCTGCTTAGGCTGGTAGATCAATGAGTATTTCCATGTTTTCTCCTACGCGGATTGATTTGGACGACTAGGGTTGTTTCGGTCGACACATAAATGCAGCCGTGTCGTTTGGTGCCGTCCAGAGCCGGCTGCTCTAGACGAACTCGAAGGCATAAGCGTTGAACTTATCCTCGGGCCGAACCGAGAAGACAACCTGTGGCAGGTGCCATGTTAGCGGCGCTGTCCGGCTGCTCGCTTCTCCAAACCTGGAACCCATACCTCGTTATTGCTGTACTGATGGACAACGACGCCGAGGTTGACAGGGGTGCCGACCTCACCGTATTTCCCTTTGTAGTCAAACCTCCAGGTTTGGGTGGAGACCGAGCCTGATACCGGGAGACCGACAGCGTCCAAGCCGGTGACCTTGATGTCCCAGATGCCGTCTGCTCCTCTCGAGCTGGCCAAGATCTTGACCGAGTTGGCGGTACTGCCCCGCGTGGCGTACACGTCGAAGGCGCGATCGGCGGAACCGGCTGTGGCAACGCGGGTGCCGGTCATGTTGGTGCCGTAATACTTGTACACGTGCCATTCGCCCGCGGGATAGTAACCTTGACCGTGGGGGTTGTACGACGTGGTTCCAGCGCCCGGCTTGCCGAGGAGATTGCCCATGTAGTCGTGGAGCTCGTAGACGCTGGCCCAGTTGGCACGAAGCCCGCGGATGTTGTTACGCTCAAGGCGTGAGATGTGCCAGGCCGAGTGAGCGGGAGATTGTTCGTCCGGGGCGCCGTACTCGTTAATGTTCTGGGGCCGCGCCGGAAGCCCATACTTGTTCCGCCATGTGGCAATGTCCGCGGCACTAAGTTGGGGATCCAAAGGATAGGACAAACTGTGCCAGCTGTAGACGTCGGGGATGTTGCCGCTCCGGCTGATGGCGGCGCCAAACCCGTCCCACCATTTATGTCCGGGGGAAGGGGGGTTAGAAATAGACGGGCCCATGATGATAACACCGGGGAGTTCGTTCCGGAAGCGCGGCAAGGCCCTGTTCCACATCGCGGTCCACTGTTCGACGGTCCGAGTCCAGAACAGGCTGCCGTCCGGCTCATTCCAGATATCGATGTCCAGGCCCTCCAACATGTTGTTCGCCTTCAGGTCGGAAATGAGCTGGGTGAGGTACCTATCATAACTCGTCCAATCGCCGTTGTCGCCGGGATAGGGCGCATCTGTGCCCTGAGTGCTGTCCGCTCCCCAGAGATCGTGGACGAGCAGGATGAAACGAGCGCCAAACTTTCGCGTGGTGCGGTAGTTGGACAAGGCGGAGCCGAAGCGGTTCTATGGGACATGGTTTAGGTGACTGGAACAAAAGGAGCGAGGGAGAGGAACAACATACACGATACTCCTCGATTCCATAGATCCATCCACGGGAGGGAACCGGGAGCTGGGCACCGCCAGCCCGGCAGTACTGGAACTTGATATCCGTGAAAAAGTGATCAGGAATCTGGGTCGAAACCTGGTTGGAATTGTCCGGAATGCCGTAAATGAAACCAGAAGCGAGATACGCAGGAGTGCCTGAGGCCTGGCTCAGCGAAACGGTCGCAGTTCCGGCTCTGTCCTGGCGTTTGGCGACCTGCTCGCCCAGACTTCCACCCTGAACGAGGGACGGCAGGCTGAGCCCTGAGGCGACCAGAGCGAGGAGCGGTACGAGAGCCAGGCGAGGCATGACGGAGAGCGAGAATCAAGAGGGAACTGGACTGAGAGGAGGAGGAGGCGAGGGCGGCGAGTTGTCCGGGAAAGGTGGTCGGTGAGACGACGGCATCCGAACCTAAATACGTAACTCGCGGCTCATGGCGAGCCGAGCTTCTTGCTCCCATGCCTGGTGGTGGTTCATGCCTCCGCCTCCGACTCAATCTGCGTTGAGAGGAGAAAAAGTGACCAGAGAAGGCGATCAGCTCGCTCCGCGCGTGCTCCGCATCCCCCACATCGGACGGTTAACTCCACGTGGAGCGATGCGGGGGAGACATGCGGGGAAACCCGATGGGGGCGGGGATCTCACAGCTCTGTCGATCCGATGCGGTGGGGGGATTCTTCGAGAAAAGAGTGGGGTTAGGCGGGAGAGAAGAATATGAGCGCGGAGACAGACTCACTAACCACCTTAACATGAGAGATCGACGAGCGCACGGGTTCCGGCGGGAGCACCTGATGAACTGGCGATACAGATGGCGGAGATGCGAAGTTCTTCCCATTAATCAAACTTACTAATTAGCCGGCGAAATGCTGTGTTCAAAGATCCAAATGGTTCACCGAATTTCTGCAATTATCGCATTCCGCCCTGGAAATGCTATGTAGGCCGCAAACGAGACATCGCCCCAGTTGACGTCCCCCACCGAGCAATATAGGTAATTCAGGTCCCATCGGTTCAGGTTTGTTGTGCATTGTGGCAGCAACGAGAATGGAGTCAACCCAGGTGCCGGGCCCCTCGGTGGGTGCCCAGATGACAGAGCTCTCTGCACAATTCATCACGCTTGCTTCTAGAGTCCTGCCTGTCCCTCAGCGTACGCGTCCACCCTGTACTTGGCAAAATCGCGGGCCCGGATGCGGCGCGCAAACAGGATGTCGAGCTCCTCGAACGTCTTGTCGCTGGTCTCGGGAAGACGGAACCAAGTCCACGCGAAGAAAGCCAAGGCCCAACCACCCCAGAAGAAGCCCGTCTTGCCACGCCAGTTGCCGGCCGTCGGGTTCAGCATGTAAGGGTTAACGACGTTGCAGAGGACTTGAGCAATATAATAGGCAATGCGGCTCAGACAGACTGTTTTGTTCCGCAAGCGCGTCGAGGACACCTCGCCAATGATGGCGTAGCAGATGGGACCAACGGTGAGGTAGTAGACGAGCAGCCAGATCAACATCATGCTTGCTTGGGCGTAGTTGCCGCCGGCCGAGTCCGCAGCCCCGACGCTGATGAAACCAACGATGAAGAGGATCGCAGCAAGAGCGCCCAGGCCGACCAAGTAAATCATCCTGCGACCAAAGCGGCTCATGAGGAACCAGGAGATGATGGTGCCGACGGATGCCAGCCCGAGACCTCCGACGGCCATCTGGAACGAGATGGAGGTTGGCAGACCGGCCTGGACGAAAAAGTACGTCGGCGTGCCACCCATGGCGGAGCCACAGAAAGGTTGAGCAGCGAAAACCATGCAGGCGATCTCGGTGCGGTAGCGGTCCACGCCCTTAAAGCAGTCCCAGTACGAGGTGCCGTCATCGAGGCGCTGCTCGAGCTCGTTGGTGTGAACCATCATGGCCAGCATCGGAGCCGCCACGGTGGAACCGTCCTTGGCCGCGCTCAACCGGGAGATGTTCTTCTTGGCGAGGTCGTACTCGCCTTTGCGGACATGGTGCCAGGGAGACTCTGGAGCGAACCACAGGATGAAGAAGAGCGGAATCGGCCAAACCCACTGAATGGCGAACGGGATGCGGTAGGACCACTCTGTAGTATTCTCGGCGAAGCCAGACTGAACACCGGCCGACACCAGTTGGCCGAGTGCCCAGCAGAGGTTGACGTAAACGGTGAGGTAGCCTCGCAGCGCCATTGGACAGATTTCGGAGGCATAAGCCGGAGCCTGTGTTCAGAACCAAGACGGTTAGAGAGCTGTGGGACACACAAGGTAAGGTAGGCTCGCGTTTGTGAAGCCGTCAACGTACCATCGTAGCAAAAACACCCCACGGGATGCCGCAGAGAAACTCGCCGACGAGCAAAACGGGGAGGTTGGGCGCAAAGAATGGGATGAAGATGAAGGCGGCGATCAGACCGAGCGAACCGAGTAGGACCTTGCGGTAGCCGAATTTGTGCGTAAAATAGCCATTCGCAAAAGCTCCAACGATGGTGCCGACGCTGACAGCGTTGCTGAGACCGTTTTGCCACGAGGCTGAGATCTGGTGCGTGCCGGTAGCCGCATCGTAGTCGCCGTACCGGGCCGAGAAGGAGGGCTGGGCAAAGAAGGACGACATTAGGACGATGTCGTAGCCTTCCATGATGATTGATGTCGACAGGAGGGCCGACCAAAAGACTGCCTTGCGATACTTGCGGATGGCCGCCAGGAAGGAGAGATTGTGTTCCTCCTCGGCGGCTTGCTTGGCCAGGACCGTACCCTTCATGTTGACTTCGGTAACAACCTCGTCATGGACGGTATCAACCTTCTCGTCGTGGCCTGCCATGATAGCATATCAGGCGTCAGTATACGCAGGAGTAGTTTACTTGGGGTCCTCCTTGACAAGAATGTTCAGGCAGAGTCCGGGGGGGGGGAGGAGGGGCCCTTCAGGTCGTGAGTTGGACATATATAAAATGACCCTAAGCACAAGGCCGCTTGCTTCGAGATGCTGATTAGTCTCGAGCACGTTCCCCAAAGAGAGTCCTCGCTTCCTCCCCATCCCCTTCGCTTCGTGCCATGCGTCAATGTGGGGTCCAGCAGGCAGGCAGGAAGGACGAAATCGGCAATCCTCATCGAGAACTGCCTCTCTAATTGGTCGATCTGAGGCTCAAAAAGGTTCGAGACAGGGGACTTCCCAATCCCCATCCCAATCCCCATCCCCATGCGAGGCGTCTGTGGAGCATCTCCACCTGAAACTTTCGGGGCGACGTCCGAATGTCTGGCCCCCCACCGGAATGGGCACGGAGAACCCCTGGTTTTAACTGGCTCAGCCCGAACCGGCAACCCCACCGGGACCTTGGCCGCGTCAATGTGGAATGTGGGTGAGCACGGTCTCGACCATTACTGCGCGCTTGGACAAGGCAAACCCCTGGTAGATGACCGTAAGATGCCGGTACTGTACTTACAAACTTCTGGATACCTTACATGCTGATGCACCCGCCCGGGCCTCCGACCACAAGGACGCCAATGAGCAATCTTTCATGCTGGGACCCCGTCGGAGAGAAACTCACTCTCGGCGTTGGCCTCCCATTACCCGGACTAACGACGCAAGGACGTCTGCAAATGACTGCTGGATGCCCCATTGCCGCAATGCACCCGTGGCCTCGGGCGCACCACCTCCTGGAGAGTGAGCCTGTCCGACGACAGCCGCTGACCCTGAGTTCGGCGCCGCCGTTGAGAGCGCTCGGACGCCCTCCTGCACGATTTTAGTGGCCGCGCCGCCGTCCATGATGTTGCCAACCCTTGCCATGTACGCCGAGATCCGAGAACCCTTACGTATGTAGGTCTGCACCATCTCGTCGTCACACGGTCGGTCGAGATGGATAAAGAACGGGTCGGGGTCTTCGTCTATATCTGCTACTGCTGCTGCTGGCATGGCTGGCATGGCTTCCCCCATTGGTGGTTGAAGTATGCCGTTGCCCGCTCCCGAAGCACCCGTAGTGTCTGGAGAGCGTTGATCTTGTCGCTGGCCGTGCATCTGGGCGGATTGAATCGAGATGCTGTATGCCCACAGGACCAATGTGCTCATGTAGATGGCGAACGGCTCAAGGAAGCTGCCGCTGGAGTAGCGTCTAACGTGCCAGAAGACTGCCCCAGCGTGTACAACCGAGAGGCGAGCTTTGAAGGAGTCATGGATCGCCCATCGAAGCACCAGCGCACGTGCTTCGACGTACTTTGGGTTCGACATGCCGGCCGGGTCCCCAGCTAAAACTGCAAGCGTGTGAAGATGGGCCGTCGGTGCCAGCAGGATCAAACGGGAAAGATGAAGGTACAGAATAGTCGGGTGCTCCCAGCCCGCAGAACTCGCGGCCTTTGCATTGGCGCCCCAGTGGAGTATGTCCAGGCAGTCACAGGCGCTGTTCCGCCATCTCGACAGCACCGGAGTGGCCGGTGGCCATGTTTCAGCGTCTCTGTGGAGCTGGAGTGTTCTGTTCTGGGCTGTGGCCGTAGGAATCCAGCACGAGAGCTGGGTCTGTGCTTGCTTGATGGCCTCTCTGTTTCTCCTCAAGATGGCGTGGATCAGGAGAATAGCGGTGAACTCACCGAGGTTGTCCGGGAGCCTCTTTTCGATGTAAAGCATTTCGACCGCATCAAGAAGGGTAACTGTCAGGAGATTTGAGCCGTCAACATCCGTAGCTAGTGTAACACAGGGCTCAGGTAATCTGCGCATACCTGAGCTGTTGGCCGTAGATTGGATCTCGCCCACCATAGGAGCTTCCCAGACCTCTTCAGGACATGGTAGAGGGCCCTTTGCGTCCACGAGCTGCATCAACGGGGGCGCATTATACTCATATGCCATCATGAAGTCCAATAGCTACCACGCTCGTTTAGCAGACCCGTGAATGTAAACAGGGCGTTCTTGCCGTCGAATATCTTGGGTAGTGACTTACCCAAATCATCATCCCAGTCCGGAGTCGCGACTGCTTCCGCACCCAAGCCGGGCCTCTCGCGCCGTCGGCGAGACCCGTTGACGTTTCGTCAGCAGCGGACGAAAGCAAACGCATGCGAGTACACTCCGTAACGAGATAGTATCTCTCGATCAGAGCACGCTTGGCCAAGGCTCTCTTGCCGCTGTGAAGCTTCTTGATGACGTTGAGGATTAGCGCCTGGAGCGTGGGTAAGCCGAGATGGCTCATTTCTGGCTCGTCCAACATCACGTTCCATGCGCACCCCTCCGACTGCTCCTGAGTGCTGTGAACATGGGTTTTGAGTATCATGTCGAGAGTATCACTCAGCACGTCGTCAGAGGCGGACTCGGGAGTGTTTGGTTGTGCATACTTAGTCCCGATTGCTGCAACGGCAAGGAGCAGTATCCAATGTTTGGAAGACTCTATGCGAAAATCTGTCTTTCGAATGAAAGGGAAGATGGGGTGAAAGTTAGTGAAGTAGAGGCGAGCTAGCTCTGCGATGCGCTGATGAGATGGAAACCTGGCCGTGTCAATGCCGATGAGCGGCTGTGTGGCTTCACGGTGGATGTGTTGGATCATATTATTGTAGGCACTGTGCGTGACGAGACGGAATCCGGCCTCGATCGGTGATAAGCTCTCATTTTCTTGCACCATGAAGGGTCTTTGAGGGTTTGTGGCGAGATCTTTTGTCCCTTGGTGGTGCTGAAGGGAGGAGCGGGCAGGAAAAGGGGCTCTTGCTTCACCTCCGTCCACATATGACGTGGCCTCACCGGACAGCCTCGGGGCTGATCCATCTGTGCTGGGGTCGCAGGTCGAGAACCGACGGGGAAGGGTACCAGTACCACTGCTGGGTGGCACTTCGGCAGAATAAGTCTCATGTGCTTGGGGATGATGCTGCGTATGGTCATCCATGGAAATTAGGGGATCGCCGAACCCTGCCATGGTCGCTGGTGCCTCAAATAGGAAGGAAAAGGGCGGTTGGTTTGCATCAATTTGAGTTAGGTTCCCGGAAGTGAGCATCTCATTCCACTCCAATCCATGCGAGTAGTCGGGCGAGCTCCAATTCATGGCTAGCAGGTCCACAATCTGCTCATGAGCAGCATTTTGTTGACTGAAGCCACCATGGTATGATCGCTGTTCCAAGATGCTAGGATCCTCAAAAGTGGGCAGCTCTTTGGGCCAGGAGACGGTCTGTAGCATTCCCGGGTCGTCGTCGGCGCGGACACCAGCATCAAGGTTGGCTGCAGAACCGCTGTGCCGAGCATCTACAGCGGCCTCCAGATTAGAGGTATTGGCTGCCGTGGTGCCATCCGGAATCCTCTCCTGCAGCCGCGTTTGATTGTCACCGTCCTGCTCGATGTTTTGCGCGGGTTCCTGTGGGTGAGATGGCGGTGTCAAGGACCGATCCTGTGGGCCGCTACCAGCAGCGGGACGGGGGGTCCTCTTGCTGCTGCCCGGAGGATAGGCACACGCCAAATCCCGTTCTGAACATCTCCCGCAGGGCTCGGTCCTGGAACACCGGACACGGCTGGTCGCACACTGCACGCATGCCCTGAGACGGGTGGGGAGACCTGTCACTCTTTCGTCCTTGTCATGCGTTGCGGCATGGCGGTGCATGACGTCTCTGCCAACCAGGGGTTAGCCGCGCCTGTTTATGAAAGACGTTCGGCACCGGAGAAACTTGGCTTACTGGCGGGCGAAGTTCTTGCCGCACACCCGACAGCGAAAGGGCTTTTCCCGGGTGTGGCTCTTGCGATGGCGAGCGAGATGCTCTGGTCGAGAGAAAGTCGTGCGGCATATGGTGCATCGCGTCGAGGCGCTTGTTGGGCGAGCCGGCAATGGCACAATGCCGGTGTCGCACATGGCATGAGACTGTGGGGATATGGGTGACCAGAAGTGGGCTCCTTGGGGGACTGAATCGCGGGCGCCTTGGAGAAACGGGAACCGCTCATGACTGACGTTGGAAACCCGAATGGACGCGCATGTGAGAGAGCGTCGAGGGAAGCTGATCCCTTGGGAATCTTAGCTAGTTGCGCCGCAGCACGCGCTGGCGTTGATGGTAGAGACGTTGAAGATTTGGATTGAAGTCCGATGCACACAGCGCTCGGACAGGCGCTGTGGGGGAAAGGATGGGGTTGGTGGGGAAATGGGGAAAATGCTTCCCCATGGGGAACTTCAGTAGCGAGACATGGGGTGAGTCTTGTTTCCCAGGGCCCCCTGTCCGCTCTTCCGGAAAAACATGCTACATTTCCTGTAATGTAACCTCGCATGTTTTCATGACACAGGCAAACGTTTTGGCGAGCGACGTCGAGAGAAGACATCTGAGTTCGCTTATCGCGCACGACCCATTCCCCAGCGAGCTCTATTGCCGAAAGTCACCGAGAAGCCAGCTTCAAGGCCTGATCAGTAATTACTCTTCATGGGAATTCGACTTGCCCCAACGCACCAACGACGGGTTCACCAATAGTTCAGAAATTCAGAATCAATTCCTTTCTGTGCTCTTAGGTAAGCCCCTACTTGCTTTCTCGATCCACCCTGACAAATACCGGCATGTATTCGAGAGGACAGGCCACCTCCACAGTCTGTCCACCATCGAAGGCATCCGCTCCCTCAAGCGCCTTCCACCCCGCTCCGCCAGGCAGATACACCTTGAGTTTCGTGACACCTGGCTGCATCACCGGACAGCACAGGTATTTGGCTCCGTACATGAACTGTTCGCCTGTCTCCCAGGAACGCAGGTCCTCGGGAAACTCGTAGAACAACGGCCTCATCAGCGGCGTTCCCTTCTCGTGGGCCTCCTGCATGAGTTGCCGCGTATACGGCCGCATCTGCTCCCGGATCTCCATATATTTCTTGCAGATGTCGTATACCTGCGACCCGTACGACCACACCTCGTTGTCAGCCCCACTACAGCAGGTCGCACCACCTGTCGTCCCTTGCTGGGGTTGACGTGGTTCGCGGTCCCCATGTAGCCGGAAGACAGGACAGAAGGCACCCCACTGGAACCAACGCACGAAGAGCTCCCTGAACAGCTCGTCTTTGGGATCACCTCCATGGAACCCGCCAATGTCAGTCGTCCACCACGGAAGACCAGCGATGCCCATATGCAACCCGGCGGCTAACTGGTTCCTAAAGCTCGACCATGACGAGGCGATATCGCCGCTCCATACTAGCGCGCCGTACCTTTGGCTACCTGCCCAGGCGCATCGCACAAGGCTGACAACATCGTTGTGACCCTCGCTCTTGAGGCCATCGTAGAAAGCCCGAGAGTACTCGACCGGATAGATATTGCCAATACTCAGGTTGGTGCCTAGATGGTACCGGTAGTTGTCGAAATCGTATACTGCATATTCGGGTTCTGCTTCGTCGAGCCAGAATACCCTTATTCCCTTGGAGTAGTAGTTCTGCTTGGCCTTATTCCACACGTATTTACGGGCCTCTGGGTTTGTTGTGTCGAAATGGACCGTGTCCCCTTGAAAATCGAGGCCAGTACGTACGCCGCGGTCCACCCGGATCAATAGGCCATGCTCGAGCATCTCCTCGAAGTTCTCGGAGCGCTTGTCCACCGTTGGCCAAATCGAAACCATAAGCTCCACGTTCATATCCCTAAGCTCCTTGACCATGGCGTCGGGATCGGGCCAGTACGTCGGGTCGAACTTCCATTCGCCTTGCAAGGGCCAGTGGAAAAAGTCGATGACAATCAGGTCCAGGGGTAGATTCCGCCGCTTGTACTCCCGGGCGACAGCGAGAAGCTCCTCTTGCGTTTGGTAACGCAGCTTGCACTGCCAGAACCCCAGGCCAAATTCCGGCATCATGGGCACCTTTCCAGTGGCGTCGGCATACGCCTCGACAATCTCGGCGGGCGTATCGCCGGCCACGATCCAGTAGTCTAAGATGGTCGTGGAGTAAGCCTCAAAGCTCATAATGTTCTTCCCCAGGACTGCGCGGCCGATTGAGGGGTTGTTCCACAGGAGCCCGTAGCCCAGCGACGAGAGTAGAAACGGGACACTCGCTTGGGAGTTTCGATGCGCCATCTCCAAGTCGGCACCTTTGAGGTCGAAGAGGGATTGCTGGTACTGTCCCATGCCATGGAGCTTCTCGGCTGGGTCGACGCTCTCTAGGCGCAGAGTGAGGTGGTAGTCGCCGCCGGGAATTGGCTTGAACTCGCGCGCCTCAACCTCGATGGCGCTGCACTTGGGGTCCAGGACATCGCGCCGGTTTCGTGTGTATTCCTCGAGCAGCAGTTCTCCCTTGGAGTTCCACACGTTGAGTTTCCCGGCTTTCGTTATGGTTGCTTTAATATTTCCGTTGACCATGGAAGCCGAGTCGTCCGAGATCTTGATCTGGACCTCTGTTTTGGGTTGTGCCTGAAGTGCCCAGTCCTCCGACGGCATCGAGCGTACTTTCGTCGCCCGGATGCGCAGACTATTCTGGCCCCACGGCTCGATCCAGAGCTTCTCGGCGTCATAGGCGTAGATGAGCCTGTTGTCCTGCTGGAACAGCATTTTGTACGAAACTGAACGGGGATGGGATTGTCAGTAAGCAAAAAAAAAAATCTAAGAGAAACGAATGATCAAGTTGCTTACCGTTGGAGCGGAAAGTGGAGGAGGGGGCTCAGTGTCGGCTTGTTATTTCAGCATTTCTCGGACCTTAGAGGAAGAGACAGGGTAATCATCTGCTAGACCAAACGTGAGAATCTAGGAGAATGGTGAGGTTTTTATAGATCTTTACGCATTGGATATACCAAACAAGCCGAATGTGTCGTCTCCGAATCACACAAAGCCTCCTCACGCGTATCGTGCTGTCCATCGAATTCCCGGTCACAGAGACTGCCCACTCGCCCTGCTTCCGCCCGGTGGGGGTGGAGCATCTAGCTTGCCCGGGGGGCCCATCGGGAGCACCCGTCTTCTGCTCCCGGACTCCGCAGTAACGGCATGCCAAGGACCGAAGGCTCGGAAACACGCCTCTGGCGAATGCCCGCCTCAACAAACGCGGCAAGAATGACGCGACCTCTCAACTAATATTACCTTTCTTCCTCGTCTGCCTTGATTCCTGTGCAGGAAGTTGACTCATGTGTTCATCAGCGCGTAATTTTAGTTCTCGAGTCGACCAAACGCTTGGCAAAACCTGTAGCGCCAACACTACCACAACCGCTACAACAGCTCAACCACAGCCATTAGCTAACGCCGTCGCCAACCTCAGTAGATTCAACCCGTTATGGTGTTTGCAGCGTTGGGGGGTGGTGGTAATGATTCAATTACAGCCCCCCCTGAATGCGGAGATCTTGTTGCCCTGGCCTAGGAGTGGGTCCGTTACGTTAATACTCCTGGCATCGGGATGTCCCCAAACCCCCGGCATTGATTCCTTGTATCTGATCTGAGTGGAAGGCCCAAAATTGCTGTGGAAGTTGCTGTTCAAAACCCCGGACCTTGACACTGTCAAGATATCCGTAGATATACCCCAGGAATACTGCAGTGCACAATCGTAAATCCCGATCTCCTTCCTCCAAGCTTAGCCATTTCGCTATCAACGCGGTGAGAAGCTGGGGGAGAGTTGGAAGCCAATCTTCCGTGTCCTCGGGCGTCTTCGAACCAGATTGAAGCAGGAATACCGGCGCTATAAAGCATGCTGCACACCAAATAGCAAGGGGGTATTCCTGACTCTGGCTCACATGGAGAGAGCTCTTGTCCATTATCATTCCGATCGTCTTCGGCCACCACGTCCGACTTTCGACGCGAAAGACAATTCCCCGTAGCTCAAATTGCTCAGTCGGGACTGTCGGGCACCTAACCTTCCCCGCTATCGGCGTATGAACCAGTCGGAAAAGAGAGTATACACTCCGAAAAAGCCAATGGGACAAGAGGCTGAAGAAGTTGCGTAATGAGCGAGGCGCTTGTGGTGGTACGAGCCTTGATTGATGCTTGGGTGTGGGAAAGGCATTATTTAGAAAAAAACAAAGTACCCCGTTGCGCCAAGCCCGCCCCTAGTATGCAGTATGACAAGCCAACAAAACAGCCTACAGCCATCTGACTGCGAGGCTACCTATCAAGTTATCAAACTGCCTTTGAATCGCTGGGCTCAACCACATTTGATGAATCCCTGGGCTGGGCTACGTTTGAATCGTTGGGCTGAGCTTCATCTGTATCACCAAGCTGAGCTGCCTCTGAATCACTCCATTGATCCCTATCTGCTTCGCCAGTCGTAGAATCCACTGTTACACCCTGAACCCTCGACTTGCGAGTCTTTTATTAGCCACTTTAGGCCGCCCACTCCTGTGGCCATCAGCAACATGCCCATCCTTGATAGGCCCCCCGGGGGTATATCCCCTATCCTTAGCCCGGCGAAGGAGGGCCTTGAAGGACTCCCTTTTGATACCGGTTACCCTGAAAATCTCAGGTGTTTTCACTCCCAGACCGTGGAGTGTTAGAGCTTGTACCCGTGCAGCAATGGATGACTGCCTACGGATGTCGGACATTGTAGGGAGGTGGGTGGGTTGGGGGATTCTGATAGCTAATTTTCAGTGTTGGATAACTGACAGACCTACCTCAACACCACAGAAGAGGATCGCGAGTCTGGGGGTGCTGTGGATCTGACGCTCCCGGGAATGTGGTTACGGACGGGAGTTGATGACTTGATGTTCAAGGTTGGCTCGAGCTCTAAGATTTGCGGAGACGTTCCAGTATGAATAGGAGCGGGCAACCACCTCGCACATGGGTAGGGGTCTGGGCTTGGCGCAGCCGGGTATGTTTTTTCAGCTCAGCCTTCATAATTCATGATGGATGTAGGATTCATCATTCAATCCATACTTTTGTTGACAGTTTCTCGTTCAACTTCCGCCCTCTGGTTTGCGAGTCTCAATTGTTGTTGCCAGGGAAGCAGCCTGGGGGCCGTACAGTACCCATACAGTCTTGGTACTGGGCAATATGCGGCTGCCAGCTGGGAGATGAGACACCAGCTGGACAAGGGGGTTAACGCGAGACGATGGCCGGAGCTCACCCGAAACACATTCAAAAAACGCAAGAACGATCAAGATGCGGAGGCGAAGAGAGCGGACACCTGATTTCAATGTCTCTTGAATTCGGGAACCGATTGTCCCTACCGTTTTCTCGTTCCAATGAGCCGGCCCGAGAAAGAGAAAGTTGTCCGGATTTTGCGGTCTTTGATGGTTTGAGGCCCGACTCTCCTTCTCCTTCGGTCTTGAGCCTATCAGGAGCTCCTACACATGTACAGCGTCACATCGAAGTTCATCACGGCGCTTGCTCGACAATTCCACGGGTGTGCCGAATCTGCTGATGCAATCGTGCATTGCGTCGTCCCGACCCGAAGTTCGAACCCTGTCACCTGCAGTCGTCAGAGGACAGTTTCGAGTGTACCGAATAGAATTTATCACGAGCAATACCCGATACCCCCACGCTGTCTCCCTATGTCTCTTCCCTCGTCAACACAGCCACTGGACCCAGTGCGTAATTATGCGTTTCCTCGATGGCGAGTGGGAGCAACCGCAGACCCACCGTAGTTGACATCCACATTTCAAGGAACACACCCGATTTCTAATTTGAGATTCCAGGACCGTCTCCCGAACAGCCGTCGTGCGGTGATTCGACGCGGTGGCCTGCAGAATGCAGCTGCCCAGACTCGCTTGGGGGGGCGTTGGTTCTCGCAGACCCGCACAATTGGCTGTTTTGGGTTTTCAAGCTGCAGTGAGACGAGACTTGCCTAGTATTATTAACGTTAATAATTTCTTTTGGCCCCCAAGTTCAAGCCCTCAAAGGGGCTTGTCACAGCAGCAAGCAGCCAAGACCGAACGTGGCAGGGATTTAGGGGGCGTTGGGTTGCTTGCGCAACGCGATCGGGGCGAGGGAAAAAACATGGACCGTGGTCGAAGCAGGAATGTTTGATTGATTTCGTTGCACGCCAGGGCGCGTTTGATTTCTTTCCCTCTGCAGAGTTCGAGCGGGGGATTCGACGGTTGAATTCCCAACGACGCGCGGAAGTTCAGGAAGAAGCTGAACGCCGACCGACGAGTATCACTACACTATGAATCACTCCGGGACCGTCCAGTACGACATGGTGGGCGATGAGGTGCGCCCGGTGCAAGCGGACGGAGCCGAAGCACCACAAACACCATGGTCACTACAGTCGCAACAGACGAAATCCTTCCCACTCCATGGCGTCGAGACAGTCGACTCTGGAGATGATCGATCGGTGGAAACCGGATCCCGACTGACGAACTGGACGGGATGGTGGTGGGAGTTGTTGGCGATGGTGGCTAGTACCGCATGCTTGGTGGCGATTGTTGCGATCCTCATTACCATGGACGGCCGACGGTTAACAGACTGGCATTTTTATTTCGGAATCCCGGCCACCATCGCGTTTTTCGGCACCGCCAACAAGTCCCTCGGGGCTCTGGCCATCGGCGCCTGCATCAGCCAGTACAAGTGGCTACACTTCAAACGGAAGGCCCGGCGCCTGAACGACCTCGACTTGCTGGAGGAGGCGAGCCGCGGTTCATTAGGCTCGCTGATTCTTCTTGTCCGTCGGCCCCTGGGCCTTGCCAGCATCGGCGCCGTTGTTACCCTCTTGGCTATAGGACTCGAGGTTTTTATTCAGCAGATGGTCCTGCTCACCCCGATGCCGGTTCTCGTCAGCGACGCCAATGCTACCCTCGGGCTTAGCCACACTTACAACGGCGGTGCTAAACCCATAGGCGCTCTCAGCGGCATTGTCAACGTTCGATGTAAGTAATTCTCCGCATCGAGGCCCTGAGATTCACGAACCACTTCCCTTGTTGAGCCGTCTCGTTCCTGACCGTCCACTCTTCTTTAGCCTCCACTATCGACACAGGGATGCAGGGGGCCGTGTACCGAGGCCTATTCAACCTTGATTCGCCCCCATTATTCAACTGTTCCTCGTCCTGCCGATGGAACGGAACATACGTCTCACTGGGCTTCACCAGCACCTGTGCCGACGTGACGGAAGCCACTCTCCGACTCCACCCTGATGCCTCCGGAACTTGGGACAAGACGGGCATGACCAACATGTCCGACATGTATTTAACCACCCCAGGCGGCGTCAGGTTGGATGCCACGTACTCCTACACGTCGTACCAGACCGTGATCAGTATCGGGGCCATCTCGCTCCTGAAGGCTGACGCGGGGGCTGTCCCTCCTGGGGGTACTACCGGGATGGGATCGGGGATCGCGCGCATTGCCGTCCTCCGCGTTCCCGTCGATTCTAACAACTGGGGCTTCCTAGCTAGCGACATGAACATCACCGAATGTGACGTGTCCCTGGCCGCACACCGCTTCCACGGCCTCTCCTCGTCGGGAGCAAACTTAACGGCCAGCCGCCGGGAAGTCCTGACTCTCCCCAAAGGCGTCGTCACCGCCCAGGGGGGCCATGCCGATTACCTAACGTTCAACACGCCCGGACTCCCAAGCCTGCGGATAGCCGTCCCGGACCTGTCCGCCCTAGGGCTCTTGTTCACTTCCAGCCGATTCGCTGGCAACATCTTTGACGGCGAGGCGTCGACCAACGTCGCCGACGACTCGCAGGGCATGGGCGACGCATTCCTGCGCACCCCCAATCCGGCCGTTGCGATCCACGCCATGACTGACAGTATGACCGACCAACTACGCGCGGTCCACGAGCAGGTGGCGGCCGGCGAGAGCGAGCAGCAGATTGTGTTTGTGCAGGTCGAGTGGGGGTGGCTGGCGCTGCCGGTGGTGGTGCAGGTCATCGCGGTGGTGTTTTTGGTGCTGGTGCTGATACAGAGTGGCCGGGCGTCGAACCTGCCGCTGTGGAAGTCGTCAATTGTGGCGCTGCTTACGTATGATGTAAGATTTTCGGATATGGATGGCCAGGAACATGCTGCGGATTATGTGCAGAGTGAGAAGGTGCGGATTGGGAATCTTGGGACGGGGGTACGGAGTACGAGGGAATTGGACGCGTTGGCGGAGACGGTTAAGGCCAAGTTGGATTTACCGATGAGGAGGAATACGGGTGGGAGGGATGGAGGTGTTTGATGGGGTTTGTGGGAGTTGGTATGAGTCTTGGATGTTGTTAATGAGGTGAGTAAATGATGAGATGTAATGATTATTGGGAATGGGATTCAGTTAATTACATGAATCGGATGGCCTTCGTCACTTGAGGATCTTCTCATGTTACCGGCCATGTTACATCCTTAGAGGAGCTTCCTCAGCCATTTTGGAAGAGGATTATGCCCGAACTTTGTTGTGAAGTTCATTTTAAGTTGGCCGTTGAAGGATGAAACCCTGTTTAGAGACATGGTGGTGGCACAGAACAAGCATGATGAGATCATATGGAGGCTGGTAGGTCGGAGAGGGCTGAAGGATCGTCTGAACTTTTGAGCGAATCGTAGGATTGCAGCACCACCATCATCTGAGACTATGCCTCTCTCTCCAGGGTTCATGTATGACAAGACAACGGTGAATTCAATTGTTCATATCATAATATCATAATTCATTCCAGAGTATTTGACATGATCCGCATCGCTACATCAATCGGTGTTCAGTTCGTTACCACCCTCCAGGCTATCCATCCCCCTTTCAAAAAATCAGTAGATCATCAAGTACTTGACAACATTTCTTTCTTACGTCTTGAGATCATCGTACCGGTTAGTTAGGAACCTGGATTTTGTCCTTGACAGTGGCGACAAAGTCCTCGACGTCTTGCAAGAACTCCGCGGGTTCTTCATATGCTGCGAAATGTCCGCCCTGTATTTTGCCACAACTCGTTAACACCCACATCACCAAGCATAAATAAACGCCCAAGAAAAAAAATAGGGGAAAGGATAAGAGTACCTACCTTCTCATGCCTCCGAAAAAACACCAGTCCCTCCCCAAACCACTCCCCCAACCACGACTCCGCCACCCCCAACGCTTCATACGGAAACCACGAGTATCCCACCGGTTTGTCCCGCACAGCCAGCGGCGAAGGCAAGCGCTCGACACCTGCGTCGCGCAAGATGGCTTCCCACCCCACGCGGTAGGGCCAGAGTGCCCGGCCATAGGATTGCGTGTGCCAGTACCAGGCTACTTGTTGCAGGATTGCGGGGAGGGTGAAGGTTGTGGCTTCGGCGTAGAGGCCGCCGATCCTGGGCATCGTCAGTCTTCGCTTTCTTTTGGTGGTGTTGTTGGTAAGGAGGGAGGGGGGTAGCGAGTGTGGGCTTACCACGCGAGCAAGGCCACCGGGTTGGACATGAGCGCCAGGGAGATGGTGCCTGGTTTGGTCCCTTGTTCAAGCATGTACCCCGTGCCGGAGTAGATAAACTGCTTGTTGATGGCAATCGTGAGGGCCTCCTGCGGCAGCACAGGGAGATGAGCGACGCCGGCCTTTTCGCTGGGGGTGAGGAGGAAATTGTTGACTGCGTCGTTATCATTAGCATTGCTGAAAATAGAAAGGGGGGAGAAGAGGTGAGTAAATACTCACACAACACAGCCTTGCACTCATCATGTACCCCCCCCAAAGCCGCGACCAACCCGGACCCAACATCCCCTCCCTGCGCAACATACGCGTCAAACCCCAGCGTCTTCATCAACTCATTCAACGCGGCCGCTGCGCCGTACACGTCCAGTTCTCTCTCCGTGTCATGATCGTGGACGTCACCGAACCCCCCACCGTTAAGACCGGAAGAAGACGAGCCAGCAGCAGCAGAAGAAACAGGCCGTGTAGACAATCCAAAATCCGGAATCGACGGCGCCACAATATGATACGGCAGTGTCTCAGGCGTGTACTTAGCGGCGAGCAGTTCCAGAAGCGGAACAAAATCCAGCCACGAGCTAGGCCAGCCGTGACAGAACAGCACGGGCACGGCGGCCGGGTTGCGGGAGAAGAGCGCTGCGAAATGGAGGCGGAAGTTTTGCTTTTGTTGCTGCTCCTGCTGCTCTGAATCTGGAGATGTGTTGGAAGTGGTAGTCACATCGACCATAAACTGCGGAATGGCATTCCACCGTCTCTCATGCGCACGCCAGTCAAAGTCGTGCGTCCAGACGTGGGCGGCGTTGGCGAGCCACTCGCGGGTTGCGCCGAAGGACTTTTTCGCGTCGCCGGTTGTCGACGACTTTTCGGTGCTGGCTGTGTTGTAGTAGGACGGGGGCCCGATGACGGAGTGCTCGAGGAGGATGTTGAGCCGGGCTAGCTCGGCGTCTGGAACGTGCAGGGTGAAGGGGGTCGGAGTTGAGCGGGCCGGGCCGTCTGGGTCGGGTTTGTGGTTGCCGTTGCCGTTAGGGGTGGTGCTCCTGGTGGTGGCGGGGAGAATACCGAATGCTGGGTCGACTGTTGTGGTTGGTGTGCTGGTGGAAGGAACGGGACCCGGGCCGGGGACGGACAGGGCCGGGTTGGTGTGAGCAGCATGCTTGTCGGCCGTTGCGGTAGGCGAAGGCGAGGGAGAGCTGGGGGACGCCATTGTGAAAGGAAAGGGATGGAGGGATGTGTATGAATCGGAAGGGAGGAGGAGGAGGAGGCGGGAACTGGGAAGATGCTGGTATTATCCTGTAGTGGAACTGTGGAAAAGAGCCAGTCAAACGACAGCCGAGTTCCCGTTCTGGACAAATCGCTGTTGAAATGGTTGCAAGCTCGTAAAACAAAGAAGAAAAAAAGACGTCCAAGGCCAAAAACGCAGACTCAAGACCAATAGATATCAATACCAACAATTGAAGCAAGCAAAAAAGAGCGGGAAAAAGACCCCAATTGCCGTGATCCTTCTCGAGAAAACAGGATGAACAGGATGAACGTGACGAAATTCCTCAGTCAGCTTCGGAGTCAAGTCCGAGATCTTGTGATCTGTCAATCAGAAACACCAACAACAACCCACCGGCGGGCGGATTTGCCAGGGAATAAATACCCCCCCCCTCCTCTCATCCTAAACCCCCGAAAAACCAAGCCTCCACACGCTACTGCACCTCATCATTGTCCTCAAAACCACAAAGCAACTCAATGAAACCCCCCGCTGCCGCAACCCGCATCCCGCATCCTACAAGCGCTGGTGTGGTGTGGATGCCGCGCCAAGCCACAGCAGCAGCAAGTCCACAGTGAAACAAACAGCACCTCACCTCACCTTACCAAAACCCCCCGCCCCATCGGAGAAAAAAAAAAGGAAAAGTGAACATAAGTGAACATGGGGGAGGAACAATACTAACGTCACTGCAGGTCAGCCGAGCCGGCCCCCGCCCTCTTCCCATCCAGCACATTCCGGTTTCCATTCCTATTCAAACCCCGTTTCAGGCGGAGTCAGTCCCGAGTCCCGAGGACTTTTTCCTTCCGAAGGTCGTCGGTGTGAGAGGGGTCCATCCTCCACCGCTGCTGCATGAGCTCGGATGTTGGGAGTGGGGCGCAGGGGAGTGGGATCGGGGATAAGAGACCCTTCCCATGGACGCTTCCTTTGAGGTCCCTTTGGCTGACCTTACCGTTTTGGGATGCATCTTGTTTTTTGACCATGGCAAGCAAAGCTTTGGGGTAGTGTACTGTGTAGAAGAACCGAGACATGGGAGGCTGAGGAGGAGACAGACAGCTGAATGAATGTTGTCTTGTCGGATGATGATTGATTGATGATTGATGACGAAAGCTGCCGAGACACTGTAGTTGCTGCAGTGAATTTGTGATTGAATGGGCGGTCCATAGCACGAAGTACATAATATTGGACTTGGTTCGAGGTTTGTTCCGAAGCAAGCGCTGCGGGACGCGGAGTTGTCCACGGAATGCGGAAGCGCGGAAGTGCGGCGAAACAACCCAGGGTCCGTTCAATTGTTCTTCGTGGGGCCCTCAGATGGAAGCCCTTCAAGAATATCATCGAGATATCAGCTCTCTCACTGGTCCAGTTTACGAGCCTCATCGACGTCGGACAAGATACCGAGGTGGGGTTACACGCAGCTGCGCGATGTCAGATGTGCACCACATCGGCTGAGACCCCCAAAAGCCAGCTCATTTATCAACGGGGTGTGTTCTTCGCATTGTCATCTTGCATTGTATATCACCTCTTTCACCGTCTCTCAACTAACCCACATCGCATCCCATCCCGCTAGAAAAAGATCGCTTTTGCCCATATAACACCGCTCGCTAGGTCCCTTTATCCGATTTTACCCAACATAGATTCCAATTTCCAATAAACCTTGCCCCCTAGATCGGTGAGTACTGATTCAGCAAACTCCACACGCTATCATCTCCAAAATCACCCCCAAACTGACAATACGCGGGCACAGGCCCTTGACCGCCTTCCCCCGCCACAGGACAAGTCCCAATATTGACCCCTGTCCCGCCCCCCGACGTAAACTCTGTCGCCAGCTGCTGCCGTGGCGGTGGCTGTTGCCCATGGTTATACCCGGCTTGCTGCTGCTGCTGATACCCATTCCACGCCAGACCACCGTCTCCACTTGCACCTCCCGTTCCATTCCCATACCCAGGGCCATCCCCTCTCGGTGGTAGCGGCCCGGTCCGGCTAAGATTATGATAAATCAGATCGCTCGTAGCATAGATCGGTTGCAGGCTAGACCAGTCAAAATCTTGAGGTGGATTCCACTGATGGAATGATGAGCTGCTATTACTCCCATTGTTGTTGGTATCGTTGACAGATGGGTTGATGGTAAAGAGTGACGGGTCGAGATCGAGGTCGAGGTCAAGATCGAAGTTGTGCGCTACAGCGGATGTGGAATTTAACGTGGAATTGAGGCTTAGTGTCCGGTTGTAATCGGTCGTGGAGCTGTTCTTAAGGACATGGTTGGTATTGAGAGATGAAACAGTGGAAAGGGCGGTATTAGTATCGTGCGAGGCCGGGGTCCTTCCGTTCGAAGCTTGCTGCTGGGGCGAAAACTCATCCGCTGGCGTAGTAATGGCTGTGCTGAGACTTGTCCCTGAGCGCATCGATGGGGACGGGTTGTAGCTCGCTGGGGATGTCGTGCTAGGGGTGAGGCACATCGGCGAAGCGGCACTCACGCTATGCTTTCCGTTGCTGCCGTTGATACTGCCGTCGTGAGAAGGGTAATCGCCCCCGGCCGGCCGGTTGATCGACGACCCCGGAAGCAAAAGCTTCTGCGCAGCCGCCCTAGATAGGCCTAGGGCCTTGGTCATTCGCACACAGATGGCGTGCAAGACACCGAGGGCAGATTTGGCCAACGAGTTGCGCTCCGACATGGCCTCGAAACGCTCGACGGCCCAGTGGAAGTGCTGGATCGCCCGCTGCGTTAGGTCCGGGTGCTCCTTGGGGAAGAGAATGTAGATGGAGGCCATGAGGACGATTGCGTCGAATGTGCCGAAGAAGAGCGAGAATCTGCCGTCGTCAGTTAGTGGGCATTTTCCCTTTCACAAATTGGCCGGAAGCTGGAGACTCACGTTTTGTAGAACTGCGGCTTAAGCGCCAAAAAGTGCAGTCGTTGGGCGTTTAACATGCTCAAGCTCGCCTTGAGCGCCTCGGTCCGGCTCTTCGGTCGAGTGAAGATATATGGCCGGTGCAGCGCCATAAGCTCAAAGGTCAATATTTGCGGCATGATTACGCGGGACAGTGGCAACCAGGCGCACTCGGGCAACGCATCAAACCGCGTATCCGGGTTCTCGAGCCGGAAGTAGGCCGGCATGCGCGCATCCAAGTCCAGCAGCTCGTTGTGTAGCCGGTCGACTCGCGCAAAGTCCTTGGGGCAGGGTCCGTCCTTTTCCATCTCGATGATCTCCTTGAGTGGGCGTAGCACCATGTATTGCCACAGCGCGCGCGTGATGGGCGTGGGCGGATCATGGTCACCACGTGGAAGCACGGGGGTACGCGAACGGTCGAATTCTCGAGGAAGGGGAGTGTCGATGGGCAATGAAGGAGGCGCCATACTGAGGTCAGAGGTGGCCGGTCGCCCCAACACACACGCCATGTGGATGTCCCAGGTGACGAGGGTCATCCAAGTCCGGCGGCGCTGCTGGATAAGCCACTGGTTCTCAAGGATCGCTTCGGCGCTAGGACTAGATGGCCGTGGGTCTAGGTTGTCGCGGTGCATGCCGATTTCCTGCGCGTCGCGCATTGCCGAGCCGATGGCATGCCACTGTTCTGTTAGCCTCATGTAGGGGTATCTTTCGTCGATACTTGGGAGATTGTGGGTTTACTTACGGCCTCGGTCACAAGCCCGACGTACTTTAGCCAACTCGCTCTCATCCACCCTGCCAGCACCGTGTTCACTCCCATCCCCCTCTTGCCTAGCACGTTCAACACTTCCATACTGCAATCACTGTATTCTCTAGCCAGGTCCTCAAATGTCATGCCACCGGCATACTTCAACTCCCCCAACCACTCCCCGTCTGGTACAAGCCCATTAGCGGTAAGGACCCCATCCTTCACCTGCCCATCTATACTACGCCCTATATTCTCACAGGTCGCCGGAGAACGGACGTCTGTATCATCCACCACCAACAAGCCGACAGCGCACATTTGAAACACCACCGCTGGGAACGCCCGCATCTCAGCGCTTAACGCTGCCGGGCCTGCTCCAGTCGACAACAGACTGAAAGGGATGCGGTACCACGCCGCGAGCTGGGCATCAAAGACGTCACGGTCCATCATGCCGTAGTGCGGGTTGAACTCGGTAAAGTAGAGCGTGGCGAGCTTTTCGATGGCGCAGCGGGTGGGCAACTGGCGGATGAGGATTTTGTAGCGGTCGCGGGTCGCTGTGTCGATGGGCACAGCTGCTATGGTATTTGCTGGAGAAGAGTTGTTGGTGGGGGATGGGGCTGCGGTGTTGGTCGCCGTGCCGTCAAGATCCGACCTCGGGGTGTTGTTAGTATCGTCGTCATCGTCGTCGTCGGGCTGAATATTGGTGGTCTCGATGTGGTGGAGGAAGCCTAGGGTGTTGGCAGTGGCGTGGGAGTACCCGAACGTGGCGGCCGCCTTGGTAGGTAGGGAGATGGCACTCGTCGTAGTGTTGGCATCTTGGTAATCTTGTCCTTCAATCACATGGCGGCCATTGGATGATTGGGCCGCGGTGGCTCGTCGACCGTGTTGTTTGGCGGTTGGGGCGCCGGTTTCGTAACGACATGAGTTCTCCTTGTTGCGGGACACACAGTTGGTGCAGGGGAACTTGCGGTCGCACTGCTCTGCGTTAGAAGAGAGCTAGAGGAGAGTGAGAACAGAGAGAAGGAGAGAGAGATGGAGAGTGTGCTGGATGGGCCTATGAAGACGAAGGGCGGAGTGCAAGAGATGGACGAAGAGGAGGACAGAGCCAGGCGGAAGGAAGCAACACGGGATCAAAACACGAGACGACGCATAAGAACGGGCAAGCCAACCTTTTGCTTCCGTCGATGGCACTCGGTACACGAGATGACTATCCTCCTCCTCTTCCGCGGGGGCGGTCGGGCCGTCGCCTGTGCCCCTTCGGACGTGACGGTGGCGGCACCATTACTCTCAGTCCCATCGGCCCAATCCGTTCCCAATCCCGGCTTCATCTTAGGTTCCGGGCCCGACCCCGAAGCGTCGTGCGCCACTCCGTCCTCGGGACTTGATAATGATGTAGGGGACATGGATGGCCGATGATGACCGCTGTCGGAACAAACAAAAACAAGGGATTCGGAAATGTGAGACCCCGAGTACCACTGGCCCGGAGACTTTGCTCAGATGGGGGTGTACGCTGTACGTCACAAAGGCTCCGGTGGGGGTGGAGGGAGAAAGTTGGCTGAGAGGGGACTGACAAATCCTCACGAGAAGCCTGACAGGAAGAGAGAAGAAAAATGTAAGAGAGAGTAGATAAGATGAGACGCGTTCGTGCTGACAGACGACAAATTGCTCCTCGCCAAGTCAAGTTGCGGTGACGTTATGTTTTGTTCCTTCGCTTCCCACCGAGAAGTGAAAAATAATAAAGGTCGAGGATGTCAGGTCCAAGAACCCTTTCTCAGCTTCCATCCCGCCTATCTCAACAAGTGAGATGCAAGCGGCATGGAAACAAGCAAGGCTCCATTCTTTTGCTCACCCGCTTCCTCGCCCCAGTTCCCCCTTCCCCACGGGATGATGTCGGGCGGAAGATTGGTAATCATTCCTATCGCGCCTTCTCTCCTTCGCTGGGCTGGCCCGGGCCACTAGCAGGTCACTGCGCTGAGTGCATGGTTTTCAGCAAGTTAGCAAGGCCGACAGTCAGCACTCAGCAGCCTTCGGCGAGTTCCTTCTGGACCGCCAAGCTTTTTCAATTTGCTCCACCTGCCTGCCGGCCAGGCACAGAGTGCACGTGCCCGGCTTAGGCCCGTTAACTCCAGGTGCTAACTGCGGTTGTCTCTCCTCTCTTAAAGAATCCACAACCCCTCACTTCGGAGTCTTCTCCGTTATCACCGGGCTGTCGATGTTAAAATACCAAACGGCTGCGGCATGTGGTAACTGCCGTGGCTACATGTGTCCCTTGGCATGCGAGCATGGCGAGGTCGCGAAAAAAAAAGCTGGGGGGTGGGCGGCGCACGGTCATCTACCTGTGGACTTAAAATCGGACGATGCGGCGTTACGCTGGACTTCGGATGACTCTTTTTGTGTGCCGAGATGGACTGACACAAGGTCCGTTGCGATTTTGACAAGCTTTTCTTTCAGGTTAGAGTTATCTCCCCCCTATCACCTTCTCATTCCCCTTATTGTTGGTCTGGTTGAACTGTACGGAACAGACTTAATGTAAAATGTAGGTAGACGCAGAATAAAAAGACATTGATGCTTGATGCAACCGACGCTGTCTACGCAGGACGAATTAGACTAAGCATAAGCATAAACACAAAAAAGGAATATCGAAAAGTACACCTCCCATCCTTTACAAACGCCTATTCCAACCTTGCCAGATACGCCTTCCACGCCTTCCTCCTATACCGCTCCGCTTCCGACGGTGGATCGCCCGCCGTGATGATGCCGCGCCCAACGATCACAATATCCGTGCCCAGCGTGGTCACCAACTTGCTCGGGGTGTTGTATTGCTGCCCAAGCCCGTCGCCCCCGATCGGACCTCCGTCCTCCTCCCTGCCCTCCTCCTCTGGTGGTGGAAGCTTACAGCCGGGGGTCATAAGGACGAACGTGTCGTCAGGGGCAGAGTTCAGCGCCTCCTGCGCGACGTATCCCATGACGAAGCCCTTGTGCTCGCGTGCGGCCTCGACACAAGCCTGTGTGTAGTCCTTGGTCATGAGACAGCCCTTGGTCGACATTTGCGCGAGTAATAGCAGGCCACGGTCGGCGGGTGCCTCCTCGATGCCGGGGAAGACGGCGTCATCGCTACCGTTGTCGTGGTTCTTAGACAACCGCGGCGAGTCTGCGGGCTCGAATGACTGTGTCACCGTGGTGACCGAGACAATACTTCCTTTCCGGCCGTCAATGTCTCTGCTGCCTTGATGGGAGTGAGGATGAAGCCCCTTTTTATCCAACTGGGTATGCTCACCTTTCTCGTCTCGCCGTTGGCCGGTCTGCCCCTGTGCCGCCTCCTGCTCCTCGCCCTCGTCAAACTGGTCCGACAGCGGCGTGCCGACTGTGACAGACGTCTTGACTTCATAGTGGATCCTCGCCTTCCACTTGGCCGCCGCCTCTTCCAGAGCGCGCACCATATCCTTGCCGGCGTCAATATTAGCGTTGGTGATGTGCGCCCAGTCTATTATGCGTGCTGTCCCGGCCGTGTACTGCATCTGGACCGTCTTGCCGATGTCGACAAACTTGCGGTCCTCGAAGATCAAGAATCCGTGCTTCCGCGCGAGCGCCCCCAGCTTGGCCCCTGTCCCAGTCTGCGGGTTGTAGTCCCACCCCGAGATCAGGTCATAGTGTGTTTTGAGCACCACGATCGACGGGCCCACCTTGTCGGCCAGGGCCAGTAGCTCGCGGGCGGTCGTAACGTCGGCGCTGAGGCATAGGTTCGAGGCCTTGAGGTCCATCAGCCGAAAGAGGTACCGGGTGAGAGGGTGGTCGGCCGTCTTTGCCCGCTCGGCAAACGGCAGCGTAAGGGTCGGATGTCGAGTTGCCATCTTTCTTGTTGCGTCTCGTTAGCGTGGGTCCTTGTAATTTCTGTTTGTCTCCGGAATAAAGTAGCGATAATGTAGCAAGAGCTAAAATGGGCGGCCGGTTGAAATAGGAAGAGACGAAGAGCAATTGAGAGGGGGTGAAGTGCTGTGTCGGCCCTTTGCCGTCGTTTTTGTATGTAGCTCAAGCACTAACTCGATAGGGTGCAGCCACCGGTATTTACCGGTAGCTCGGACGGGTCCCAGGGGAATGGGTGCAAGCGTTGTCCAGACGGTCCAAGCAATCGTTTCTGCGCTGGTGACTTTGGCGACGCCACGGGGATAGGGGTCGCTGGACCGGGGTAGTGAAGCCCTGGGGTGCTCTGGTGCTGGGGTGCGTGATGCCGGCTCTCCTGTGTGCCAGGATATTTTTTTGGTTGTTTTTTATGATTTTCGTGGCGTGTTTCGCCCAGGGTGTGCGCTACCACCCACCTCGGCTGTCCCAATGCGTGCTTCACGGGGGCGATGCTAACACGCGGTCACTGGTAATGAAGCGGTGGACGAGGGAGTTGCTCGGGTGTTGTTGTTGGCTCTGCTCGTCGGGAAGGGGGATGAAATAACGGAGGAATGCGCCAACAAAAGACACGGGTGACTAAGGTAGTTATTACCTCTGCGAATTTGACTCGAGAGTCAAAGCAAGCGCAAGCGGGTCTGCACAGTTGGCGCGAAAGTTTGACAAGAACCCCGCAGGTGGAGGGGAGGTACTTTTCGGGAAAAGAAGGTCAAGCAAGTCGCAACGCAAGCTCACGTGAAGCTTCTGTTTGAAATGAAGAGCCTAAAAGAGAAGGAATAGAAGGGAAACTCCCAATTGGACGAAGGGGAACATATATCAAGACACGCCGGAAATGGGGAGAAGTGCAATTCTGCCAAGGGTCACGCGTCTTATATAGTTAGTGTAGGGAGAGTAACTCGAGCTGAACTTGAGGACCAAAGCCTCCAGGTTGTGAAAGAACTCGAAGGGTCGGCGGAGCTCCCAGGGAACTCCCAGGTTTCGTTGTCGCCTGTGATTTGATCAAAACGGGGTCGAGACCGCAGAAACTTATTCAAGCCAGCGCAACTTTCGCAGCCACACGGCCGGAGTCCACCGAGACTTCATCGGTGCGCACACGCAACACACCGCGGGCGACAACCGACAACGGATAACCTTCCAGCCAGTCGACGCGGCCTTGGCGTAAACCGAATCGCGGACAATGGGACGATGCAATGCGGATGCGTTGGGGCGAATGCCAAGGCGGGGACCAACAAGTCCCCTCTGGTGGTTGAGGTAGGGGGACAGGGGTCACAAGATGGGGGTCAAGGAGCAAAAAAAAAGAAAAAGGAAGAAAAAGGGGGGTTTTGTTGATGTCCCGTGCTGCTGTTGTGCTGCGACTCTGCGAGCATTGGATGTGTGTGGTTTGTTGCGGAATTTCCTCTGCAGGTCCGTCGGCGTGCCACTTCCATCTCCAGCTGTCCCACGGTCGGCAAACAACCGGCAGGCAAGACCCTTGACAGACACAAGGGTCGGCCTATTTTTGAGCCCTTGCTTGAGCCCTGGCCTTTCGTGGGGTCCCCTCAAGCAAGTGCGCACAGACCGATCGAGGCAAGTACCCCAGTTCCGCGCTCATCATTGAACATTTTATTTGCCGACCCGTCCGACTTTCGGACGCAACAATTTTTATACTCGCTCGTGCATAGGGCCGACTGCATCTTTCTGCAACGCTTGCATCTTGTACGATTGTGCAGCGACCCGGCGATCAGCAGAATCGGATGCTCGTCCCGAAGTGGCGCCATCTTGTCTCAGTCTCCGAGACAGATTGCAACCGTAGGATCCTTCGATAATTAACTTTGAGCTCCCTCGGCTACACCCACCGCACCTCCAAGCTTGTGGCGTCCTCGGGAAGAAGCTCTGTGCTTCCGTGGCGTTGGCCGGATTAAGGAATTCGGGGCGAGTAGTGCGCCTCGTCTTACTTACACAACGGCTCTCCGGCGATCGCCTATTTCCAAGTGCTCGATGTGGTGACGGTGGCTGATGCATTGTCTGCTGTTGTGCTGTACTGGCAGCCCGAGCAACAAATATCACGCCGATCCTGTTTCGACAGCATGATTCAGGACAGGGAGGCGACATGTCTTCCATCTTCGGCTTCAGCTCCTTTGGGATATCGCTCTTCGCGCTGGGGCCTCGTGGGGCGGCCTTCCGATCGATTTTGCTTAGACCATCGAATATTTCGGCGTCGGCTACACTACCCTTGATGCATGAGCAGCTGAGAACGATACATACCGTAAACAATCCACATCAGATCTAAATCAATGACGTCGTCCTGGGCAATGCGGTAGGTGCCGTGTCGAACGACGAAGCATACACATGGACGGAGGTCGCGGAGAAGTCATTGAAGGCAAAGCACGGACAGCACCTAAGTAAGCCTTGTGTAAACGTTTAAGAGTCAAGGGGCGAAAGACAACAGCTCGAACATTTGGGGCAAGACACGACTGCGGCAAAAAGAAATAAGGCTAGATTCGCGCCGCCACGATCGTCTCAAAACACCATCATCAATGACCACCACGCGTGGCGATAGCTTTCTTCAAGAGCTCGAACAATGTACTAGAAGACACGCTTCCATGCTTGTGGAAGTGAAATCGAAGCACGGACCGGTCTATGGGTGGCCAATTCCGCGCCGTTCCAGAACTCAAGGACGGTCCGAAGATCTTGAGCGACCCCGCGGCCCGCCAGTGTTTCGGCAGCATCAAGCTATCTGAGGACAAACGGGGCGGAATAAGAACGACCGCCCAACAGAAGCCAAAAATATTGAGTGTCGATCAGAGACAGTTAAAATACCAAAAAGAACTGGTAGGACGTCTGAAGAAATGATGATTGACTCAAATAACTCCTGTATGGCCGAGGACTTGTGTACACTACACTACATAACGTACATCGCAGCATCGCTGCGCCACGAACAGGGCATTAATTCGCAGATGGGCTGAAAGCGACGACCATCTCCGCCTGGTGGCTTGGTTCAGGAGATGACATGTTGGCTGCCACGAGCCGGCTGTTTGGAGTCTTTGGGCTAACTGTGAAAGACAAGGCTGGCCGGAATGTGCCTTGCTCTGTTTGATCAACCACAAAGAAGAAGCAACCGCGAAACGAAAAACTGCCGCCAAGGAATGGAAATCTTGCACCTCTGCAAGCTGAAGGGAGGGCGTACAAAACGTCACGGAATGTTACCGTACTTCAGAATTGCTGCTTGGGTCGCTTATCGATACCCCTACCGACCGTTATCTCCCCCTGGGCCTTGGGTGGAAATACCGAAATTTCGGGTCAGCACAGGCCGCCGTCATCGTCATATCGCGTTTACCCAACCAAAAACGGGCGGTAGGCTGGAAGGCTGAGTGACCGAGAAGGCATCCGTAATCTGCAATCAGCCCATCTTTGTCATGCTCGTCCCCCTCTTTCGATAAGGATCCCCTCGACAGCATCCATCACGACGAGCCCCTCTCGAACATTCGCGAACGGAGTTGAATTTTGGCCGCAGAAAGCAAGAGGCCTTCCCTGCGCCGATCCACACTTTCCGGTTCCATTTCCGCGCCATCCGGGTTCTTCGGGGCTTTTGCCGCCGCGACCGACCGAGCACCTAATCTTTCGACCGACTTCATCGATCCGAAGCCCGACGACTTTTTGAACCGTTGAAAGAGGAGACAAATCTCAGCCCATCGACCATACCTTCGGATGACCATCGAATAGAACGACGCACCATGGCTGGAGCGAAGAACCGACGTCAGGGTACGGCGGCCGCCGCGCCTGGGCTTCAGGGGCAACCCCACGAGCATGCGCCGACCGTCAACGGGAACGGGAGCGCACACGTCGTTGAGAAGGATGAGCGGAAAGAGGAGGAGGAGGAACCAAAGGAGAATATCTTTCTCTTTTGGCCAAACATCATCGGTACGAACAAAAAAGGGCTAAAACCTCCTTTGCCACTTTAGGAGGGGGTTCAGACCACACTAACAAGACTCTCCTTCGCCCAGGCTACTCCCGCATCGTCCTCGCGATCGCCTCGCTCTACTACATGCCACTACACCCACGCACATGCTCGCTCCTGTACAGCATTTCCTGCCTGCTAGACGCGCTAGACGGGTACGCGGCGCGCTACTTCGAGCAGTCGACGCGTTTCGGCGCCGTGCTCGACATGGTGACGGATCGATGCACGACCTCGTGCCTGCTGGTGTTCTTGTCGTCGGCCTTCCCGCGCTGGGCGATCCTGTTCCAGGGCCTGATCGCGCTGGACTTTTCTAGCCACTACATGCACATGTTTGCGACGCTCGCGATGGGCGGGAACAACACCAGCCATAAGAACGTGGATAAGTCGCGGAGCTGGATTCTGTCGCTTTACTACACCAACAAGGTACCTACCTACACCTCTCTTTACCCCATCCCTATTCTCCGCCCCGACTTTCGGAACCCCCAGCAAACTGACCCTTATTCTCCCTCCGCAGACCGTCCTCTTCATCGCCTGCGCCCTCAACGAAGCCTTTTTCATCGCCCTCTACCTCCTCTCCTTCTCCTCCCCCCTCCTCTCCCCCTCCCTCCTCGAGACCGTCCCTGACCACGCAGCCGAAGCCATCCACCGCGGTGCCCAGGTCAACTCCTCGCTACTACGCCACCTCTTCTCCAACCCGCACAGCGCCGGTGCCCTCGAGCTCGCCCGCGCCAACAAGATGGATAGCTTCTGGCCTTGGGTCTTTGCGGGCGTTAGTTTCCCTGTTATGGCACTTAAGCAGATTATCAATGTGGTGCAGTTGGTGAAGGCGAGTCGGTGGTTGGCGGAGGGGGATGTGGCAATGCGGAAGGCGCAGGGGTTGCCGAGGAAGAGGAAGACTGCTTGAGCGGCTTGCTTCTTTTATGGGCCAGAGGGGAAGACGATATGGTGTGTAAGGATATTGGTGAACAGCTCCATGCTAGGCCTCAACCGGGGCCTAAGCACTGTACTGTTCAAGGAAGGGGAGATGGGCGGTGTATTTTGGCTTTGGCAGAGATAACGGGGCTATAACGGTCTGCTTTGCAAGAGACCTAGCGACCTGTCTGTCTGGGGACGAGGAGTGACTTCACTGTTTTGATTGCATCTAACCCACAGCGGTTTTTGTCTCTGTCTCTGTCTCTCTCTTTCGGCGTTTATAGGATCAGGGGGTTAGGACGGTACTTGGGGGGTCGGTAGCACGGGGACAGCATCAGGGACGGGGAGCATCCTTTGAGAGAGACACCACCTAATTTTTTTTGACCGGGCGGGCGGGCTGGCTGTGACCAGTGTTGTTGTTTTTTGTCTTCCCTTTGTGAGGTCGGGGGTGGTCCCCTTGTGGGATCAGTCGTTCTTGTTTTGTTCGGCTCTTTTCTTCACATCTTGTTGTTTTTCCCCCTTTACCACGATTATCTAATCCTGTCATTTTTGGAAGTCTTTTCTCGCTTCGTATCCCTGTTCTTCTCTCTCTCTCTCTCTCTCTATCTGTTGTGTTAGTTATTACATAGAATTGGGTTTAGGTTAGAATGTGAGGAGCGGTGTCACGACGGTCCCTGATATAGGAGAGCACTTCCGTGTTCCGTGCCTGAGTTTAGTGAGTGTGTTATACTGGTTCACTTTTGCGCTGTCTTCTAGTCATCCTTCCGGCTCCCCCCTAATCTCCTCCCCAACTCACCTTTGCCTTTTACCCCCTTTTCCATCTCCCCCTTCGTCCGTCCTCCACCACCCCCCAAGAGCGTGTCTATCTACCCATCGGTTAGTGCTTTTTCGCCTCTCGATGCCTCTTCACGTTATCACCCCGATCCGACTTGTACGTGCACCCAAGCGCCGGACACCGTATCCAGACAATTTTCCCGTCGCGGTGTTTCGCCCGTCTATGACGGCGGAGGTCGTGTTTGGTGGATACGCGGTGGCCGCATGTATGGCAGGTGACGACGTTGCTGGAGCAGCGGTTACGCCGGTGGAATCTGGGAGAGGGGGAGGAGGGGGAGTGGTGTAAGTATTGTGAAAAGGTGGAGGGGGAGGGATTTTCGGTGGGGGGTAGATGGGCGGGAGAGGAAGTTACTTACTTGAGGTCTTTGTAGGTGTCATAAACGTCGTCTTGGGCGCATTTGCCGCATTTACGTGGGATGAAAGTCGTACCGGGGTTGCTTTCCGTAGTCCTCTTGGTGCTGGCCTCGGTGACGGTGCTGGGGGTACTGTTTGGGCTGCTGTTACCGCTGCCCTCACAGTTGGTGTCTTCGCCGTCAAAGGCGCCGTAATCGAGGTTGTCGGGGAGGCCAAAATTGGGGTCCACAGAAAAGGAGGGTGTGTTTAAATCCGCATAATCGAGAGTGACTGGAGGATAACTGGCAGTGTGCTGCTCTAGGCCCGTATTACCAGGGCCAAAACCAACTGCGTTGAGATCGAGAGGGTTGAATGGGAAAGGCGGTGGGAAAGCACAAGGATAACCTGCTGCAGGAAGCGGGATTTCGGCTGTCGATGTAAAGGCACTTTGGGCTTGCTAAGTAGCCCCGTCGTGGGTGAAACCACCCGCTTGTGCCGTTGCGTCGATCTGGCTTCCCGAAAACCCAGCGGTTTGGTCGATGTAAGGGTCTGAAAGGCCGAACACTGGGGTCATGGGAGACTCTCCGGGGTAAATGGTGGAGGTTTGGCCGTCATTTCCGGGGCCTAAGAACGGTAGATTGTCTAGGCTGTAAGTGTCGCCGGGTGCGACGAACTGGGAGTAGGGTGGTGTCACCAAGGGGTATGGTGGGAAAGGGGGGTTTTGTAAAGCCGGGGTATCAAGGTCACAGGTCAAATCGTCAAAGGGGAGATCAGGTTGTGTCCGGGTTTCTAACGAGGAGCCCCCATCCAGAAACGCATCGTTCGACGGGTCGGTTTCATCCTCGGTAAGAGACACCATAGACTATCCTATGATAAGCGAGAGGAAAATTATAGGGGTTAATGTCCCAGGGGTCAACGACAGAGCAACCGACCAGAAATAGATCGAGAGATGGATTGGTGTCGTCCATTCCCGTGGTGTGCCCGGATCACCGGGGCTCGGGCACGTTGACGAATCGTTTTGCGGTAAGACAAGGTCACAAGCGGAAAGAGTATACTGAGCTTAGCAGACTAGATATGCAGAGAGGCCCGCCACGGGGCTGATGCCAGAACTTAAATACCCGTCACTCACCCTTATCGTCGTGTGTTTGTAATCATCCTCCTTCCTTCGAGTACCTAGAGCCTTGTTAACTCTGTAGACCGGTTCGGAAAGTCGACCTGTAGCGTGACACCCGATTAAACCAGAAATGAGGCGAGGTGCTATCCAATAAGAACGGCATATTTCTTGGTCTCCCCTCCTCATCCAAACGCAGAGGCAGACAGACGCACTGCGGCCATCTGAGGTATGTCGCTTATTGGGGCGATTTTGGACCGGCAGGCTGGCGGCATCAACTATGCACTGAGGCCATAGGGACTTCTGTCGCTATTGGGTGTGATGGTTGTTGAGCAGCTTGACGTGATGATTATGGAGGGTTACTCAGGTTGGTTTGCGGTCAAGCTTTGGCTTTTGTGCGCGCCTCGCAACCCGCGAGATCATGTCAAAAAGTATCTACCAAGTTACAAACACTCTTTGGGACGTATCGCCGGGAGGGGGGCTCGGATAACCTCCTCGGGGAGATGGAACCACGGGAAGCAAAAGAGCGTTTGGACTGACGAGTGAAGATAAAGTGTTTTCAGTTAGTATTTACCTATAGCTCACTCGTTTGAAGGGCCCGGGCATGTGCGGGGGGCACGTGCGGGGGGCATTCTCTTAACACCAGCGTTAGGTCACCTCTGCAACCCGTAGGTTGTCCTGTTGATCATTAGGAATCGGACGAGGCAAATCGATATTGCAGATACCACAAAAATAAGCGTTGTACTGGCCCGTTTGGCGAATCATGGACAATACCCATTTCCTGCAACCACATGGGCCAGGAATGGGGTTGGAAAACGCCAAGAAGAATGCAACATTTTTTGGTTATCGATTCAGAAGCCATTGCTCATGAAAGGATTACTTGACTTAGCCTCTTCCCTGCTATTCTAGGTATGTACAGGCTACAGACTATGTGCACGAGGCCCAATCCGCCTCCTATTCCATCAATCCGATAATAACAGGTGGATCGAGTTGTGTACCTATGTCATTCCTAGAGCCCCACATCCACCCCACCATGAAACCAACGCAGCCCCTCCCAAGGTCAACGGATCGTCAACCTCGTCTCGAGACCCAAGCCTCGTGTTCCTAAGTCTTGGGTCTCGAGCATCTCCTCCATTGTGGCTGTCTGGTGCGGCAGAGGCCCATCCCCTGAGATTTCATCCGACTTGTGACCAGCCACAAAATGTGGTCTGGTGCTTTTCCTAGGGGATTGTCTAATTGCTTGGCAGGAGAGGAAATCAGACCGGCGGCCCGTAGAAGAAATTAGAATGCAATAGGTAAGCGACCTTATTTTGAAGCATGCTCTAGGTAGCATACGTCGCTGCGTCGCCGCTTTCTTTTTTCTTTGGGAAGGGGGAAAGGGAGGACCTGCGCAATAAAGTCAGAAGCCCCACAAAACATTGCCAGTTCCTTCCCAAAACGGCAATAACACCTCCAGCAAAAAGAGCAGAATGTGTTATAAGGAAGCGGCTCAGCTAATCCAACGTACTCCACCAACAACACACTCCAACCTAGGTAGGTCACAGCGTTTACTACCTATGTAATCCACCTACCCAACGTCAAAATTGGAACGGCCCGGCCGCTCAAGACCCCGACCCGCGGCCCCCTACGTCTGATGTTGGGGACACCGACCGGATGGCCAGGGTGATTCTTAACTAGCGAGACCTAGCTACAGTACAGAAGCGGCACAGGAAGCAGGATAAGTAGGGCCGGGGGAAAAGAAGGAGAAGGAGGAGAAAAATAAGCGGAATGGAATGGCCGGGCTAGGACGGACGGACTGGCTTCGCGTCCTTCGGCCCTACCTCCATGGCCTGCCTTCCACGACCTTAGCTGTAGCAGGACTGCAAGACTGCTATGAAACAGACTATGCGGCCCTTTGTGGGGGACTGGAACGCGCGCGTGCGCATGATGTAGCGTATCTGTTTTGAGTGTGTTTTTTTGGGAGAGGTTGTTGTTTTTATTCCGTTTATTTTTTCTGCTAGTTTTAGGCGGGCATGTATGCAGGAGTGTTCAAAAGCCTCTCTTCTTTCAGACCATCGTCAGCTGTTCTTCGATATCTAAATGTCCACTAGCGGCTATCCCCACTAACACCTCCTACAGGACCATCCGTCCTTTCAGTCCCCCCGTTTAATCCTGCATTCCACCGGCCATCCGTCAAGGCTGGCCTTAGCCCGGCCGCAACACCATAGGCTCGATGGTCCAGACGGAGGCTAGTGTCTCCACGGGCTAGATGCACCGCTTGAAGGACCGCTGCTTTGTTGTGCTGCCGTGGTTAAATACCGTCCCGTCTCTTCCGGTCTAGGGGCTCTCGAACGATCCATAATCATCAGCTCAAATTTTCCAATCTCACATCATCAACCTATCAAGCATACTTCACAGATCTTGGAGTTACACTCTCAGCAGACTTACCACCGTCACCATGCAGCGCAACGTCCAAAACAATAGAAAACAGAACTCCGGAGGGGGCACTGGTAGCAACGGTACTAGTAACAACGGCGCCCCGACACCCACCAAGACCGCGCGCCGCAACGCATCGGCTGCTAATTCTAATGCTACTGTATCGAAGCCTGTTGCTCCCCAGCAACCGCAGCAGCAGCAGCGTTCCACAGCCGCCTCAACTTCAACCCGGCAGGTGCAAGCCAGCAATGGCCAGCCGAGCAGCACTCACAACACCAGCACCAGCACCCGCACCAGCGCTACTGCTACTGCCAGCACGGCAACTGCCGTAGGCCAGCAACAACAGATTCCTATCCGTTCAGGTCCCGGAAAAAACACTGCTGCTGCTGCTGCTCCTGTTGCTGCTACTGGCCCAGCCAAGAAGACCGCCGCCGCTGCGACCACAGCCGCTCCGAAGTACCCTGACCTCAAAAACGAGCGATACATCGCCGAGCTAGCCGTGCAACGCGTCGTGCTTGCAACCAAGACCGTTCTCAACTCGATTCTCCCTCTTAGTCCTGACGCTCCCAGCTTTGGCGCCGCCCTCGGTCAAGTGAAGATGGCAGGCGCCAAAGCAGCCGGCGCCGCAAGCGGCGCCACAGCCGGCGCCATAGCCGTAGCCACAGCCGTGGCCAAAGCCGACGACTCGCCCGTGACAATCGCCGATTTCGCCGGGCAAGCACTCCTCATCGCCGCGCTGAACAAGGCGTTCCCCCGGGACGGCTTCCTCGGCGAGGAGACGGCCAAGGAGCTGCGTGCCAACCCGGCGATGGCGGAGAAGGTGTGGCAGCTCGTGAAGGCCACTAAGCTCGCGGATGCGGAACGCGAGACGCTGCTCGGCCGGCCCAAGTCCAAGGAGGAGATGCTGGCGCTGATTGACCTTGGCGGGAGCGTGGAGACGGCCGTGCCGGGGAAGCGGTACTGGGTGATGGACCCCTTGGACGGGACGTCGGCGTTTTTGCAGGGCGGGCAGTACGCCGTGGCTCTAGGGCTGGTGCAGAACGGGCGGGAGATATTGGGCGTCGTGGCGTGTCCGAACCTGCCGTACGAGGTAGCGTTTGCGTCGGCCGCTGTGATCGGGGGCCCGCCCTTGCCGGGCGGACAGGCCTGGATAGACGCACAGAGGTGGGTAGTGGGCGAAATACATGAGGCGATGGTTGGCGATGAAGGGCTGGGCATCATGATGGCGGCGGTGCGGGGCCACGGCGTGACGATTCGGAAGGTCGGGAAGGGCAAGTTGGGCAAGTCCGCACAGGTCGACCGCAGCGGGCTCCGGCAGCCGCCCATCACAGAGCCGTATCCCGGCCCGGCCAAGTTTAAGAAGCTAGTCTTTGTCGATTCGGAGAACAGCCCCAAGACGCGGGTGGATAAGCTCAAGCTGTTCACCGGGGGCTGCTCCGGGGCCGTGCAGCTATACTCGTCACATGTGCGGTACGCTGTCATGGCCCTGGGCGACCGCAGCTGGACGCAGATCCGTTGGCCGAAGGCCCCTAACGAGAAGGGCAAAGGAAGGTGGTCGATCTGGGATCATGTCGGCACGCCGCTCATTTACACCCAGTCTGGGCCGGGCGTGGTGACGGATCTGCTCGGTAACAACCTGCGGTACGACGAGGGGAGGAACTTGGAGAGTACTTGGGGCGTAATCACGGCCGACGCGACGATGCACCGGCAGATCGTTGACATGGTGGCTGCCATGCCCAAGTTCTGAACGTATGTTTTGTTTTGTTGGAGAAAGAGAGAGAGATCGGAGTTGGGGCGTTGGTTAGTTGGTTGGGTGCTTTTCCACAGGGTCAAACTAGGTAGCAGGGTCAATGTCGAAGTAACGGCTGTAACAAACTTGTCATCATGCGTCGACCGTACGGTACGTGCTGCGATGAATCAATTCACTTTTTGTGAATTCCTTACCTAACCTTCCGACTCGAGAGGAGAACGCCATCATCCCTCAAACGCCCTTAACCTAGCTTAACCCCCACCAACCACTTTCCCGCCCTCCTCTCCGTTGAACCGACTGTATTAAAGGTTTCCGTCCCCCCCAACCATCTCCCCTCCCCCCTTCCCAGAAGCAGCAGCAGCAGCAGCACCCCCCATCTCCCTCACAGCATCAGCACAATACCGCACCAACGCATCCGCCACCATCCAAAACCCCTGATCCGCTGGTGTCTCGAACCGGACCATACCCCGGTGATCGGCTGCGATGCCTGTTCGCTCGGCGCTATCGTCGTGCGGTGGTGCGGCGCTGGTGGGGGGGACTATGAAGACTGCTTTGCCGAGGGTGAAGAGCGGGGTTGTTGTTGTTGTTGTTGTTGTTGTTGTTGTTGTTGTTGTTGTTGTTGTTGTTTTGAAGGCTGGGTGGGGGTTAGTGGCGGAAGAGGGCCGGGAGGAGGGGAGGAGGAGGAAGAAGACAGAAGAGTTGCGATGCGTCTACTGCGCAGCCCCAGCGTCAGTTTCAGTTTCAGTTTTGGGCTCCATCCCAGATAAGTCTTTTTCTGCTCCCAGAAATAAAAGATCCGGAACTGCGGCATCAGCGGGATAAAGAAGTCGGTAATATTCTGCAGTGTCTCTGATTCGTGCTCGAGTACGGCGACGAGATCGGACCGGCGACTGGCCATTCCTAGTGTTGCGGCGGCACCGGTGAGTTTGAGATAGGCTAGCCATGTTGCTTTGGAGGTGCTGTAGTGGGGTGTGCCGAAAAAGAGGATGCTATAGGTGTGTGTGAAGATGGCGTGGTCTGTCTGGCCGGTTCTCGTTTGGGCGTAGCACAGGGCCTTATGGTGGTTGGTGTGGGATTCGAAGAAAGGATTAAGAGCAGAGGGTAAACTTACGCGTTTCACGACGATGCCACCAAGAGAGTGACAGAGGAAAATGATGGGCTTGTCAGCGGTGCCCGAGAGCTGAAATGTTATGTGTCATCAGCAAGCCGTGTATGTCCCAGATGACGGGCTACTATTTTAGGGAAGTTGTCTATAAATACTTACTTTCCTGTAGGTTGACAAGTCCTCGACCAGTGTGTGGGCATGATCATGAATCCGATCCTGGGATGGGTCGGCCCCCGTCAAGGATGAGAAGCTACCATTATATCCCCAGACAAGCACACGTGCGTTTTGAACATAGCGGGGTAGAAACTGAGGGTCACTAAGCCAACATATGCCGGAGTCTACCGTCGTCCAAGTCCCAAGGGCATTCCCGTTTAAGCCGTGAACGGCAACAATACTGAAACGAGGTGGATAGGTTGTTAGCCGACCGAACTTCGACGCTCTACAGTCAATGCCCTGCGGGTTTGAACGTACTCCACCTCCGGTTCCATAGGGGGTGGTGGACGGTGTATCTCACGGATGCCATACTTGACTTCCTCTTCCCTTGCCCAACCCATCCTCCCTCATCAAAGTACAGAGAGGTAACTAGGCCCGGATGCTAACACAAGGGGGCCTGAAACTAGACTGCCATCGGTACAAATGTGAGAAAAGGCTGGGCGATAAAGCAGCAGAATGAAGCGTATCGGAGAAGGGTAAAAGAGGAGGAAAGGAAAAATGTAAATAAAATCTATTTCAGCTCCATTAATGTTCTTTGTGAGATAGGATAATTGGTCTCTGGGCGCTCTCCAGCTTCCCCGGACTCAGGTAGGGTTCACTGCAGGCTTTTTCTGTTGCGCTTCCTTCTGAAACATGAGGATGCACGGTGAGCGCTTACCTGCAGCAGTGCGAACAACCATGAGTTCCCAGCCAATAGATCGGACGTTACCCCTCCTCCCTTACCACACTCCAACACTACCAATTTTCAAGAAAATCATGGGAGTTTTCGTATTGCTATTATGGCGAGATGCTTAAGCTTATGAAAGCTAAACCAAGAAACACCTACATGCTAGTTTTTAACCAACTTCTATGCAATATTTATTTTCCAGATGAGGCATGCTTTGTGACCGCCACGCGGCAGCCATCCGCGCTGGAAAGGACGAGTGTCAGCTTCTGTTTCTCAGTATCCACAGGCTCGATGACCTCCCCCTTAGGCATTTCGATCGAAGAGTATGTCTGGAGAAGCCGGACGATGGTGTATGACACTTCCATCAGCGCAAAATCTTCACCCAGGCATTGCCGTGGCCCACCGATGAAAGGGAAGAATCCCCATCCAATGCCGCGCAGCTCACCCGTTTCCCAACGCTCAGGCCGGAAGTCGTCAGCATCCAGCCCAAAGAGATTTTTCCGCCGTGAGTTGACATATTGCGAGAACACAACAAGCTCTCCTTTTCGGACAAGAATTGGCTTGTTTCCATCTGGGCCACCACCGGTTGGTAACAACGTCGTCTTAACGGCCTCGCGGTTGTTTAGTGGCACCGGTGGATACAAACGCAAGCTCTCCTTCACCACACACGCCAGGAAGGGCATGTCCCTAATCTGGGCACGCGTAGGGTTTGTCAGGTCGCCCATAACGCCCTGGACTTCACCACGTAGCCGCTCGAGCACTTGTGGGTGGCGTACCAACAACCGGCTGATTCGGGGATGGAATTGTTAGCAATGGACAAATCTGTGATGTAATAAACGGATAAGGAATGATGAGGATAATAACACAAAACAAGATAAAGATAAAAAAAGAAGAAAAGGGGATGGAAGAAAATAACGGGAAGAACCCCGGGAAAGGACCTACAAAGTCCACAACAAACAGCAAGCCGTGGTATCTCTCCCGGCGAGTAAGACGTTAAGCAGCTGATCGCGGAGATCAATGTTACTAGTAGACTCCGCTGCCAGCTGCTTGATAAACCAGGAGGCGGATTCATCCTCATTTGCCTTCTCCGTCTTTTCTAATTCAGCCCGATCCATAAAACCTTGCTCCCGAATGTACCTCTCGACGAAGCGGTGGACATTCTGGCATGCCTGGCGGAATGACGCCGGGTTATAAGCGGCATGGAAGGGGGCTAAGCGGAAACGTTTGGCCAGGCCCTCTTGAGCAACATTGAAACTCTCGGCAAACTCCCCGGTTTTCGGCCGCCTGGTCGAGGCCGGCTCGGAGACTGTACACCGACTTGCCAAAAAGCAGCTCGGTAGCTACGTCCATGGTCAGGTTGAAGAAGAGCGGTTGGAGGTCAATGACTCTGCCTTCTTCGGTCGGCATGCAGTCAATCATATTACCCACATGCTCATGGAAGTGACGGAGGTCTTGATACCGGGCACGGACAAACTGCTTCCATGGGACCTTCAGGAGAGAGCAAGAAAACATGCACATACACCCAAAACACACGAGACAGGAGGAAACAAAATACAAGAAAACGATATGGGAGGGTGACGGGAAGTTGACCGGAACTGGGGGAAAGGCGCCGGCTACCTATGACAGAGAACGAGCAAGGCCCGTCCTCAGCCTTTCGTCCCTTCCACAGAAGAAAGTGCCGTGGCTGGGTACTTCTTTCCCAACCCCAACCTAATAATTAGGGGTTAGTGAAGCCTCGATGGGGATATCGATCGGCCGATTGATTGGCTGAAGGCACCCCACCCCAGCTAGTGTTAAGTTGTCGCTCGCAGAACAGACAGTACATTTTCATCTCACTTTCCATCTTGCAGCACAGTATCACAGCAACAACATTATACGTTCTGAGTACTTCGTGCTTCCAAATTTACTGCTCAACCATGGCGCAGCGGGCGTTGGCTGTGTGACGGCTCCCCACTCACGGTCGGGCTTTAATCCGCAGCAGTAACAGCCTATTGTGTTGCCAGCTGAGGCGGTCTTTTCGAAGCGCACAACCCACAACGAGTGCGAGTCCATCGGGCCCCTCAGGAATTTCGACTGGTTCGAGCCCGACTTCTTTTCACTGTTTCAGCCGATGCGCCAGAGTAGCAGACACACCAGCTTGCGGTAGCCTGACGACTTTCTGTGCGGGCGAACTTGGGATAGTTTTCGCTCAAACATCAAAAACTCCTACCATCTGGGCAATTTGAGCCAAATTATCGCATTAGCTGCTGCAGATGAGATGAATGACCCGGAGCGTTGCTGTGAGCATGCCACTTGGTCTTCAGTGCCTTCACGATGCCAGCCAGGGCGCGGGGCGCGAGGAGCAGTTAGTTGAGTGAGTAAGCCCTTTACCCCCGCTTTTTTGTTTCAGGACCCTCGGTAGCCTTGGCTATTGCTGTGGCATATTGTGTTGTCACTTCGACTAATTCCAACATAGCATTGTCGCCGTTCGCGATGTGCATCAGGACCCCCTTGAAACTTGGACTCACCCAAGATCTGGGACCAACTGGCTCCGCGATTTCCTACCGCAGGACCTCCGCGTGGGGCGGGTGCTCGTTTACGGTTATGACGCGCCGGCCTCGGCCCTGTTCGCCGAAGATGCTCCGGAAACGATTCAACGGATGGCCGAGTCGTTTGTCCAGGAGCTCCGTGCGGATCGCCACCTTGCGGGCACGCTGAGAAGACCCATCGTATTTATCTGCCATGGCTTCGGCGGTGTGCTCGTTAAGAAGAGCCTGGTTTACGCTTCGACACGGACAGCCCCCAAGGTGACTCATTTATGGGATCGTTACGTGTCGACTTTCGCCATTGTCTTTTTGGTACCCCTCATGGCAATGTCGATAGGTCGAGCTGGCTGGAGTTTGAGGCTCAGTCTAAGTCAGCGCGTCACCAAGTAGGCGCCTTGTTCCGCATCGCCGGAGACAAGGCCGATTTACAAATGCCCCGTCTGGTCGATAGCGATTTTGCTCCGCTTGTAAATCAATTCCACCTGTTTTTCTTCTGGGAGGAACTGCCTACTCGCCTCGGTCCCCGGTCCGCCCTTCTCGTCGACCACAAATCAGCCGCGCCTAAGCTTGATAACACAGAAACCGCGGGTATCCACGCGACTCACGCTGACATGTGCAAGTTTGCCTCTAAGTCAACTTCTGACTACAGGACTGTTCTTGCCGCCCTGGCAATGTATTGTGAGAAGGCTCCTAGTATCATTGCCCGCCGGTGGCGACGGGCAGAGGTTGCCCTCAAACAGCTTAGGATGGGCGAGGCCGAAGAGATGGGCGGAGGTTTTGAGTTTGAGGTCAATACCGAGCAGCCATCTCAGAGCCAGGATATCCAATCACGGGAGATAACTCACTTTTATATTCCCGAGGAGACTACGCCGACCTTTGTAGGTCGTCAGGATCTGCTCACCACACTGCACACCACCCTCTTCCCTGACAACCGCCCGACGACACGCCCTGGGCGCAAGGCTTTTGTTGTTTTTGGGATGGGAGGATCGGGGAAAACGGAACTATGCTGCAAATTTGCGACGGACAATAAGCACGAGTTCGTACTGTCAATGATCTTGCGTGGTAGTGGACAGCGTGCTAAGAACGCAACAGGTATACCGCCGTCTTCACTATCCGCGCCGCCTCTCCCGAAACGATCAAAGAATCGTACTGTACCATCGGCCAGCTCGGGGGGTTCGAGCCGACCGAGAGCGCTGGGCGCCACTTCCTTATGCAACAAAAAGAGCCGTGGTTGCTCATCATTGACAACGCCGACGATCGATCCATTAAGCTGTCGCGCCTATTTCCCGCAAGCGGCTCCGCACATATTCTCGTCACAACGAGGGTGCGAGATTTTAGTCAGGAAGGGACACTCGGCTCACTTGAACTTAACGGGTTGAAAGAGGCAGAAGCGCTCCAACTGTTGCTCACCAAAGCGGACATCCCACAGCCCTTGGATTTGTCTACCACGAAGACAGCCATCCGCATCGCAAAAGAGCTGGGGTACCTTGCATTGGCGCTGATTCAAGCTGGGACCTCTGTGTACCGGGGCGTCTGTGAGCTGAGTGGCTACCTCGAGATTCATTCCGTGGCGTGGCGGAGGCAACGAAAGCAACAAAAATCGGAACTGCCCAGCGACCCCATCACCGACGTGATCGAAGTGGTGTACTCAACCTTCGATATTTCGCTCGGTGTTCTCGAACAATACGACAGCGTCCAAAGCCAGGATGCTACCGAGCTGCTTAGGATGATTGCCTTCTTCCATTTTAAGTCCATTCCCCTAGAACTATTTTCCCGGGCCGTGTCCGCCAGAGAAGCCGGACCGGTGGGCGGATTGTCATCCAAATCATGGACAGCAAGCCTCGTAGACGGGTTATGGCGTCGGCTTGAACCTCCCGCTCCCTTGCCAGGTTTCCTCAAAACTCCAGACCGTGAGGTGGGAATGCAGCGAATCCGGTTTGCGCTTGCTGACCTTCAATCACTTTCGTTCATTCATCTCAACGGGAAGTACATTTCGCTGCACCCCCTAATCCATTCATGGGCGCGGGATAGCTTGACCACGAGTCAGGGGCCATTATGGGATTCAATCGCCCTACACACCATTATGCGGTCCATCTCGCTACCCCCGGACAGTGAGACCAAGAAAGATGGCGAATTCCATCGCGATATCCTCCCACATCTCGAGACTTGCCTCTCCATCACCGGTAATCCACTGTCGTCTGATATGCTTGCAGCGAGCCGAGGTTGGCTGCGGGTTTCGTTGATTTTCCGGCCCACGCTTTTCATCTTAATACGGGATCAGATTCGAATGCACGCGAAGCCCGGCTGGGTTTATGCCGAGCGAGGTCACTTTGAAAAGGCCGCGATCCACCTGCAAATGGTACGGGATATGCTTGGTAAGCTGGCCGGTGAAGAGGACGAGAAGACGATGAGCGCAACGCTCGGCCTGGCCGGGGTATTATGGGGTCTAGGGCGTTTAGAGGAGGGTGTCAGGCTAGGGAGCTTAGTTGTTGACACGCGAAAGCGCATTTACGGGCTCAACGATGAGCGCACTCTCGGTGCGATGAACCGGCTAGGCCAGTCGTACTGGCTCAACGGCCAATACATCGAGGCGCTTGCCCTGCAGGAAACGACATGGAAGGGTATGAAGGATGTCCTCGGCGATAGCCACCCGTCAACCCTCGAAGCACTGGACAACTATGGCGTGACCCTCGGCGCATGGCATCGTTTCCAGGAAAGCCATGACGCACATCAGTTTGTCCTGGCCGCGCGACGTGCTGCCCTCGGCCCAACCCACCTCGACACTATCACCACCCAAAGCAACTTGGCAATGGCACTCCTCGGCTTGGGCCGCTCTGATGATGCCCTGACCGGTATGACTGAGGTCTATGAGCAGCGTCAGAAGCAACTTGACAAAGAACACCCCTGGACACTCTGGGCGCTCAGCTACCTCTGCAAAATCCACATCCACATCGGCAACCTCGCCCAAGCCGAAGCCCTACTAACCCAAAGTCTTGAAGCCGCCACGTGAAGTCTCGGGCGCGACCATCTCGGCATGCTAATGGGCCGCGGCCACCTAGCCCAAATCTATGCGCGCACCAACCGGCTTGACCTCGCCGACTCCCTCACGCGGGACACGCTAGCGCGGGTCGAGCGGTCTCGTGGCGCCACCCACCCAGACTGCGTGTACGGCCTGTGGCGGCTGGCAAGACTATGTGTACTCCGCGGGGAACGGGCCGCGGCGCTCGAGACGTGCGAGTTGGGGCTGAAGCGTGCAGCGGCGCGGATCTCGCTCGCACACCCCCTTGCGAAGCTGATTGAGGCGCTAAGAGATGGTTTGCTACGGAAGGACCCCGTGGCTACGGTGGAGGAGTTGCTGGGGGCAGAAGGGGCTGGGGAAACGGCCGGGTTTGGGACGCCGTTGATGGGGGCTGCCGGTGAAGAGAAAGACCAGAAGGAAGCGCCGGAAGCGAAGCGTATGTTTGCGAGCCCGCAGTTTGACGGGAAGGGTGAGTGGGATGGGGGCGTGGCAGGTCGTCCCGGGACAGCGGGTAGTGCTGCATCGTTGAGATTGGCTGGGAGGATGCCAACATAGTGAGGATTGGACTTGGGGTGTTATTTCCTTTTTATTCGTTCTCTTTTTTTCTCCCTTTGGCGTCTCGTTATTTTTCTTTTTTTCCTTTTTCTTGTCATGAATTTTGGACATGGACATTTATGAGATACCCAGTTTCTATTCCTTGGAACTACTTCGACATTGACGACTACTACTACATTGATCACTTCTACCTAGTTTAACCCTGGAAAAGCACCCAACAAACTAACCGGCGCCCCCAATCCCGATCTCGAATTCGCGACTCAATAGTTAGGCAGGCTTGGGCACAAGGGACACCATGTGGGTGAGCTCGTGGTGGATACCGTTATCGGCCGCGATTACGCCCCACGTACTCTCCAAGTTCGTCCCCTCATCGAATCGCAGGTCCATGCCATTCATATCCGTCACCACGCCCGGCCCAGACTGGGTGTAGAGGAGCGGCGTGCCGACATGATCCCAGATCGACCACCTGCATCTGCCCTTCCCGCTGGGGCCCTTTGGCCAGCGGATCTGCGCCCAGCTGCGGTAGCCCAGAGCCATGACGGCGTACCGCATATGCGACGAGGTTAGCTGTACCGATTTTTCGTAGCCCTTGTAGGCAAACAGCTTGACCATGGGCGCCTGCGTCAGGGAGCTCCTCTCCGAGTCGACAAAGACTAGCTCGCAGAACTTGGCCGCGCCGGGAATCGAGTTTGGTTGGGGCGGCGGTGGGAGTCCGGTGCGGTCGACCTTCGCGGGCTTGTCCAGCTTGCCGTTCGTAACCCTCCGGATCGTCACGCCGTGGCCCAGCACCGCCGCCATCATGATGCCCAGCCCTTGTTTGTCAATATTCGTCTCCAGATTGTCCACCGCCCAGTCCTGTCCGGCGGCCGCGGCAGCGGCGGCTGCCTTGGGCCTGACCACAGCTGGCGCCGCAAACGCCGTCGTGACCGGCATATTCGGACACGCCACCACGCCCAGTATCTCCCGCCCATCCAGCACTAGCCCCAGCGCTACGGCGTACTGCCCACCCTGCAAAAACGCCGCCGTCCCGTCCACGGGCGCCATCACCCAGTACCGCTTCCCCGGCTCCGCTCTTTTCACGCCCCCGCCGAGATCAAGTAGCGCCAGCAGTTCTTCCCTTGACTGGGGCCGGCCCAGGAGTGCCTCAAGCCTCCAATCCTGAAGCTCCGTGGTCTTCACGAGCTTCCACACTTCTTCCATCATCGCTGAGTTAGCGCGTAGCTCATCCGCCGTCTCCTGACCGAGAAACCCGTCCCGAGGGAACGCCTCCCTCAGTGCGGCAATGAGAAGGGCTCGGCCGGCAAATTCGGCGACCCTCACGGGCGGGTAGCCGGCTTTGGCCACGGTTTTGGCGCCTGGCCTCTTCACGTGGCCGAGCGAGGCCGTAGTAGCAGCAGCTTGAGCTGCGGCTGCTGTGGGGCGGGGAGGCCAGTTGAGGAGGACGGTTTTGGTTGCGAGCACGGCGCGTTGCACGGCTAGCTCGGCGACGTACCGCTCCTGTATGAGGGGGTCGCACTGCGGAGTGTCTGTGGTGGCGGCTGCGGTCTTCTTCTTGGATGAGCCACTGGCAGGACTAGGAGCAAGAACAGCAGCAACGGCCGGTAGGAGGCGCCGACGGCTAGGTAACGCCTGTTGCTGGTCTACGGCAGCTGCTTTGCTGGCAGTAGTAGTAGATCGGGTGCGATCTGCGATGCTCTGCTGGCCTTTGGTGGTTTGCGCCTCGAGATTTGAGGTTGAGGCGGTCGTGGGACGCTGCTGCTGCTGCTTCGGCTGTTGCTGCTGCTTCGGCTGCTGCTGCTGCCTCCGCTGCTCCCGCTGCTGCTTCTGCTGGGAATTTAGATGTTCCTTGATGTGCTCCATGGTGGCGGTGGTAAGTAAGTCTACTAAGAGTATAACTCCTAAGATGTGTGCAGGATGCTGAACTGGTTGACGATGTGAGTGTGATTGGGAAGTCTGAAGTAATGATGATATGATCCTTTTAAAGCCTCTAGACCGGAAGAGACAGGCGCTATTTAACCTAAACAACACAACACAATAGCGGTCCCTTTCAGCGGTGTATCTAGTAGGTGAAAACACTGACCACTGTATAACATCCTCAAAAGAGGAAGCGAGGTTCGAATTACCCCGTCGAACCACCTAGGAGTTACGCATATGAACCGTAGACTGTTACGAGTTACGACCGTGACACTACTTGCCCTCCAGACGCCGCCCTGACCCGCCAGGTCAAAACGCGTCGCATCTCCGTTCCGTGCTGGGGTTATAGTTCGAGCTCTCCTCGAGGCGTGTCATGTTCTTCTTCCTCGAGAAGCCTCTGCCAACTTGTCCCTGCGGGCCTCGCTTCGATCCCTAGGTTGTTCGCATCCAGCCTCGTGCTTAGGCCTGCCTACTGGCCGTCTGGTCTTTGTGTCGCGGCTCCTTGATGTCAAACCCGACGTACCTAGTAAGTGCGCAGGTGGGTCTGGGGTCTTGGTGGCCCGCGGACCGGGCCGTTCTAATTTTGACGTTGGGTGTGTTGTTGGGTGTTTTACATAGGGTGGTGGAGTGTGTTTTTTGTTGGTGGGTGGGTTGTTTTGGCTGAGCCACATCCTTACCTTATTATACAGTAAGTACGCTTAGGTCGTTCCTGTGATGTAAGTCGCTCTTCTCTTATTGCCGTTTTGGGAAGGGGCTGCCAATTGTATTTGTTGTGGGGCGCTCTGATTCCACTGCGTAGTTCCTCCCCCTCTCCCTTCCCAAAAAAGAAAAAGAAAAAAAGAAAACTTAGAGGAAGCAGAAACTTATGCCTGGGTATGCTTGGAAATAAACTCGCTTGGGCATTGCATTCTCCTTTCTTCTACGGGTCACTGGTGAAAATAGGTCGGATTCCTCTCCTGCTAAGCGACTTGAAGACATGCTGGGCCACATTTTGTGACACGAATTAGATGAAATCCAAGGGGATGGGCCTGTGCCGCAACGGACACCCATAATGGCGCTCCGAAGGTTGAGACTTGAGACTTGGGAACACGGGGCTTGGGTCTTCAGACGAGGTCGACGATCCGTTGACCTTGGAGGTATGGATGGTGGTGAGGGGTTGTCGTTGGTTTCATGGTGGGGTGGGTGTGGGGCTCCAGGACTAACATGCTAGAAACATCGCGACACCGTACGAAGTACCATGTGCGTGGTGTTCCATATCATCAGATTGATCGAAGAGAGAGCGGTTTGGGTCTGATACAGATAGTCCGTAGCCTGCGCTTGGAATGCGAGGAAGAGGCTTGGTTGATGATTAACTCTTTCATGAAAATAGCTTCTTGGATAACCTTAAAAACACTTGATGTTACTTGCCAGCCCAAGGATTCCAAACGCTCTTTCCTTCCGTGATTTCGTCCCGCTTAGATCAGGTTATCCGAGCTCCGCTCCCCGCTAACGTCCCCAAGAGTGTTTGTATCTGTTAGATACTTTTCGACATGATGTCGCGAGTTGCAAGGCGCACACAAGCCAAATCCTGACCGCAAACCAACCCGAGTAATTACCCCTCCCTTCCCTAACTATGCCAAGCTACCCAACAACCATCGCATCCAATAGCGACAGAAGTCCCCATAGCCTCAGCGCATAGTTGATGCCGCCAGCCTGCCGGTCCAAAATAACCCCAATAAGCAACGCGCCTCAGATGGCCACAGTACGTCTATCTACCTCTACGTTTAGATGAAGAGGGGGGGCAGAGAAATATACCCTTCTTATTAGATAACATCTCGCCTCATTTCTAGGTTGATCTAGTACCATACCACAGGTCAACCTTCTAAACCGGCCTATAGAGTTAATAAGGCTCTAGGTACTCGAAGGAAGGAAGATGATTACAAATATACGATAGTAAAGATAAGCAACGGGTATTTGAGTTCTGGCATCGGCCCCGTGGTAGGCCTCTCTATATATCTAGTCTGCTAAGCTCAGTATACTCTCTCCGCTTGTGACCTTGTCTTACCGTAAAACGATTTGTCAACATGCCCGGGCCCCGGTAATCCGGGCACGCCTCGGGATAGACGACCCCAATCTGTTTCTCGATCTATTTCCAGTAGGTTGCTCTGTCGTTCACCCCTTGCCGTATGTCACCATGTTTCATAAGCGAGCGTAACAGAGAAAGTCTAGAGTAAACCCTCCCTTAGTCTAGTAAGGCTGAATACCACCTAAAGACCAATTATCCTATCTTATAAAGAATATTAATAGGAGCTAAATATATTTTCATTTCCTCCTCTTTTACCCTTCTCAGATATATTTTATTATATTGCTTTATCCCCTAATGTCAAGGGCTCAGGCCTAGGGCCATGAGCAGTCGTGTTGGATCGTGGCCGATG
>NW_026944131.1:0-68446 GCF_033296635.1 Dichotomopilus funicola
TTTTTGTTCTTTCCCTTCAAATCTAGTTTTTTGTGTATTCTTCCCTGCCCCCTGTATAACCTTACCCTGCTTTTCTTCCTTCCACAGCTATCCAACAACAGTAAACGAACGTATGCCACACAAATCATCTCCTTATATAGCCAAATTTGGCTCACCAGTCTGTAACCTACAAAATCACACAAATTACATACTAATCGAACAGAAATCCCAGGTTCTCTATTTCCACCCCCCCTCCATTCCGATACGCCTCCCGTCGACGCGCCCGACCACCGAGCCAGCCACCGGGTAAAAAATAGGATAACTGGACGAACTCCCCAAGGCGAGATCCATGCCTTCGATGAAGCCTGGGTAACAGCGAACCCCGAGGCCGCTCTGCAAAACATCAAAGAATTCGCCGCCCGGCGCGACGCTGCGCTCTCGATTACCTTTGAGCTGAAGAAGGCCCTCGATGTAAAGGGCCGTCTATACATCGCCGCCTTACAACGCGTGCGCGAATATGAAGCCCAATATCCCGAATACCGAGGCCACCCCAAGACTGAGAGTCGAGAAGCCAAACAACAGAGCGAGCCCCAGGTCATACAACTTACTGAGCAGTTGGCCAAGGTGCGGATCGAACGTGAGAACCTAGCGCAGGAGCTCAGTGACACCCGCAAGGAGGCCAGTGACACCTACAAGGAGCTCAATGCGGTCCTGCGAACGAACATTCAGTTGGCCACTGCTTCCCCTGCTCGCAATCCTGACACCTCTATTCCCGATACTGAGGGTCCTCACAATGTCCCTTGCGCCCACGGAAGCCCGACATTCGACAATAAGAGAGACGGTGTGAGGTCGAAGGCGTTCGGGGGTGCGATACCCCGCAAATTCAAGGACGAGGCCGATCCCTCGGCTTCCGACTTTGTCAAGACGCACCAGGCATGGCATGCCTTTGAAGCGCTGACTATGGAGACATGACCTACAGTGAATTTGCTAGAAAGTTCTACTTGCTGGCACTTCAGTCCAGGACACCTAAGGAAATCTGGAAGAGGGAGTTCTTCAAGCGCATCCCCTACCGGCTCCAGAACGCTCTGTGGCTCCACTATACGGACGAAAAGGTCTCCTCTGACGAGCTTCGTATATTTGGCAACCGCGCGCTTGTCACCTTGGAGATCCAAGATGAATGCCGCGACAACCGGAAGCGCAACAAGGCCCACAAGAAGGCTCAGCCCAGAAAGGATGAGAAGGATATGAATGAAGGTTTAGTTGATTGAGAAAAAGGAAACTTGGAGAGCGAGTCCTTGTAGGCGGAAAACTAGGCGCTGGACATCTTGGCGGACTCAGTCTCCCCTCTAGGGCAAGAAGGAGATATTAGTGTAATATTAGTGAAGGAGGTAAACTGTTGTACACTAGCCTTATTTCAGATGCAGATAAGCACCCTTCTCCGGGCAAACTATTGAATCGGGGTCCATACTCCGCATCTCGGACTAGTTGGGAGAGAGCCTTGTTCTTTCGAATTTTCCTGATTCATGGGCGAATAGATGTGTTGAATTAACGAGCCATTGGCCAAATCCCAACAAAGAGTGTCATGGGTGGGCGCAACTGACCGCTATGTAACATCGTCAAAGAGGAACCGTGGTTTGAACACCCTAGTCGAACTAGGAGTCGCGCCTACGGGCCTTCCACTGCCGCAACCGCGATGAAGAGACAGCAAATTGACTCTGTGTGTGACAGTGTGTGGAATGCCTTCAATGAGAGTCCCAGGTCCAACCAGAAAGTCAGGCGTGATTGGTATCGCCCTCTAATGGAACTGCTGTCGCATTTCGGTTCCCAACTGCTGCCTGGAGTTGCCGTTCTCGCCGTCGGTTAACGGTCTCTCTGGATCATAGTTTCTTGAGGGTTAGGGTTGATGCGCTCGCTATGGCCAAAAAAGCGGCAGACCAATCCCTGGATAACTTACTTTGCTACAAAGGTGAAAAAGACCAAAAAGAATAAACCAAAAAAAGTGAAAGAAGATAAAAAAGAGTAAATCAATCAACATTTATCAAGATTTGATCGAATGTTAATGGATTGGATTCGAGCTATTTGAGTGTGCCGCTTTTTTTGGCCAGAGCGAGATGCGCCACAGGGTGGCATGGACCCGTAAAATGGGTTCTTGGATTGGCCGAATAAGAGTGTGAGGTTTGGGAGTGCCGCCACACCTGGTCTGAGCTCCTGAGATAACGCGTGTGCAGGATGGAATGGATTGACCCATCACTGTAATCGAGTCAACGTAGGGTTTTCACGGAGGTATCTGGAGTGCGTCCTTCAGCCTATGGGCTATATTTTGTATACCTATTATCCTATTTGTTCCAACAACCGTCATTGTATGTTAACACTCGCTGTCGTTCTCCCAAGCGCCCAGTCACTTTCGTGCCAAGCTGTGTCAGGGACGTGCACGTGCCATTGTGTCCTGGCAACCTGGGGCTACCTGCCGCATGCGCCAGCGAATCCGCACCCCAGTACACTACGTAATCAATCGCCTCCCCTGTATTTGGAGGAACGCCTTTACCCTCGCTTCCGCCCCCGACCGGTCCGCCCCAACCTCTCCTCAACAACCAACTCATCATTCGTTCCACCCACCCACGCGACCGCCGATACCGTCGTTTATCGCCATTTTCATCGTGGTTGCCGAGGAATCCGACCGTCCTCGCTGACCTCGACTTTTTCCCTTCTCTATCCCTCCCAACCGATCGACCGCGTCGCCGAAGATGAAAGGCGCCCTGCTGACGGCAGCCTTGCTGCTGGGCTCTGCCCAAGGTGCTGTCCACAAGATGAAGCTGCAGAAAGTCCCTCTTTCGGAGCAACTTGTACGGTTTTGCGCCCATCTCCATCTCCTTGACCAGTATTAATGATTGTCGCGTGTAGGAAGCTGTTCCCATCAACACCCAGCTTGAGCATCTCGGCCAGAAGTACATGGGCATCCGCCCGCGCCAATCCCACAGCAGCGTTGTGTTTGACGGCATGATGGCCGATGTCAAGGGAAATCACCCAGTTCCCATTTCCAACTTCATGAATGCCCAATGTACGTCATGCTATCCCCTGTTTGTTTTGTTTGTTTGCGCAACCATAATTAACGGGTTCGCTTGCTAGATTTCTCCGACATCACCATCGGCAACCCCCCCCAAACATTCAAGGTTGTCCTCGACACTGGTAGCTCGAACCTGTGGGTTCCATCCGTTCAGTGTGGCTCGATCGCATGCTACCTGCATTCCAAGTACGACTCCTCCGCTTCATCCAGCTACGAGAAGAACGGGACCTCGTTTGAGATTCGGTACGGATCCGGCAGCCTGAGCGGTTTTGTCTCGCAGGATACATTGACTATTGGCGATATCACAGTCAAGGGTCAGGATTTTGCCGAGGCCACCAGTGAACCCGGTCTTGCCTTCGCGTTTGGCCGTTTCGATGGCATCCTGGGTCTTGGCTACAACACCATCTCAGTCAATGGGATCGTTCCCCCCTTTTACAAGATGGTTGAGCAGAAGTTGATCGACGAGCCTGTCTTTGCCTTCTACCTCGCCGACAGTGACGGAGAGTCTGAGGTGGTTTTTGGGGGTGTGGACAAGGACAAGTACACCGGCAAGATCACCACCATCCCACTGCGGCGCAAGGCGTACTGGGAGGTCGACTTTGATGCCCTCTCCTACGGCGATGACACGGCCGAGCTTGAGAACACTGGCGTTATCCTTGACACCGGTACTTCTCTGATCGCGCTCCCGAGCCAGCTCGCTGAAATGCTCAACGCTCAAATTGGCGCCAAGAAGAACTATGCTGGGCAGTATGCGATTGATTGTGAGAAGCGCGATTCCCTCAAGGATGTCACCTTCAACCTGGCCGGTTACAACTTCACTCTCGGCCCCTACGACTACGTCCTCGAAGTCAGTGGTAGCTGCATTTCCACCTTTATGGGCATGGATTTCCCGGCGCCTACTGGGCCCCTTGCCATTCTGGGTGATGCTTTCCTCCGCAGGTACTACTCTATTTATGACCTTGGTGCCAACACCGTGGGTCTGGCTGCCGCGAAGTAAAGGTTAAGGGTGGGACGGACAACCCGCACATGATAGGAGTTTGGGAATTGCGACTTGCTTGGACTGTAATTTGCTTTTCACCGTCAACTGGTTGTGCTCTTTTTCAACTTTTCCTAGTGTTTATCTAGCACCGTCAGCCAGAATGCAATTCCTTCCCCAGCACATGGTCCGCGTGTATGGCGCCAACTACTTCTGATGAACCACATATCCTGCTTACCTTCGTTAAATACTCCGAGCTCCATGCTTAGGCACGGTCGGGGCATGTCCTAATTGCGCCGGCTGCCAGGATTACGTATCAGATATCCAGCCGCTTGATTCCAAGCCTCGTTTCTGCGTTCGTTTTTGATGCTTTTGACCTTCTCATTTGCCGACCCAGAAGATGCAATGTAATGTATACACAAGCGCTGCTATGAATTCAATTAAAATCCAAGCAACTTATGAAGTATGCTTGTCATCTCCCCAAATACCCCTCGTTTGCCCAATTAACACCATATGCTTTCTCCCGATTCCGCGCCGACGCCCTTGATGCCCCAAAAGCCAGCCCAAATCATAGCTTCAGTTCACTTCACTTTTTAAACGTCGCCGTCCGTCCAGCCCGCTCATAATTCAATTTCCTAGCGCCCTGCGGCGCGTCCCCTGACTTTTTGGCATATGGGTCAAACGCCGCCTTGCCGCCACGTTTGCCTTTGCCTTTACCACCCTTGCCCCCGCTGCCGTCGTTGTTGTTGTGGTCACCCTTTGAAGGGGCTCGCAGCACGGACGAGGCGTTGGCATAATCGAACGGAACTTCGTCGTGGGCTTGCGCTTGAGCCTGCAACTGCGAATGGTCTTCGGAACCTGCTTGCGCCTTCAGCTGTTGGGATGCTGTCGCCCCCATCTTGTTCCGAAGGACTTCAACCTCGTGCTTGGCGCGCTTGGCCTCCGCTTGACCGGCATTCTTTCCGCTGGAAGAGGGTAGATCAGTATCCCCCTCTAATGCTTCCGTGTTGCTGCTCTCCGAGTCGGAAATCGATGCGTCAGGCAGCACCGTTCGTCCGGATTCATCAGTTTCGGGGGGCGTACTCCCAGCTTTTGCGCTTGAAGATTTGGTGGATTCACTGCTGGCTTTCCGCTTTTTCCCAGTTCTAAGTGTGAAGCCTTCGTCCTCAAAAACGGCACGAACCCCTGGGGCTTTCTCAACGGCATCGTGGGGCGATGGTGTCGGACCGTCCGGCAGCTCTTCCCTAACGGCACCAAAGTCGAAGCTATAGAGCGGAATCAAGTCCTTTTCGTCCATCGGGCGAGGTTTAGATGTCCCATCGAGGGCAGAGTTGATGGCCATGTCACCCCACAACTGAGAACGACTACTCTTGAGTTCTTCGATCTCGAGTGGCTTGTTGTCTCCTTCTGCGGCAGGTTTCTGTTGTTGTTGTGTTGGTCCGGTTTCTGAGGAGAATTGCGTAAAAAACTGCAACTTTGTCGGTCCATTCACGCCATTCCTCCGGGCCGCCTGAACGACTTCGAAAAGCTGGTCAACACGGGACCGGAGTATATGGGCATTGGGCCCCAGCAAGTTCCAGAGGGCCATCCGATCCGTAGGTAAGATGCGTGCTATCTCATTGATGGCTTGCTGGGACATGAAGAAGGTCGGGCTTTCGTCCTCCTTGCGTGCGAGATCATCCCGCCACTTGTATACCGATTTGTAAACGGCGAACTGCTCCCCGTTATACAAAGCTGGTGATTTGACTAGCGTATTGAACCAGCCGCGATTTCCCACGCCCGTCTCTGCGTCACAAATTGGATGTTCATAGCGCTGTAGAGACACTTCTTTAGACTTCTCGAGGACACGGTCGATGGGATTCATCGTGCCGTCGTTTTGCGAGGCTAGCTGCACAAGCTCGTTCCGCACCATGTCGTAAATGTAGAGAAGGAAGTGGGTGTCGGATCGGGCGTAGTAAAGCATCTCCTGAGGGAGGGGTCTAGGGATCAAATGTCAGTTGAGCAGATGAAGACAGACAAATTTATAATAACGAACCTTATGCGCCAGTCGGCAAGCTGATATTTCTTGTCCGCATCAAAATCAACGAACTTCTTGAGCAAAAAAGCAAGACTTTTCCTCGCATAGCCCAACGTGTCGCTAGCGTAAAAGGTATCAAACAGCCCGACCACGTACAACCCCAAGTCACGTTGGAGCCAGATGATGTCCATGAAACCACCATGAAGAACCTAGGCTTTTTAGAGACCGCATACAGTTGAGAACCCATGGACAGGCTTACCTTGACAATTTTTGGATCTGCAAAAACCTCATTGAGCACTTCAAGCTTGTGTCTCCACGGCACAAGGGTGTCAATTATCCAGTCCTTATCCCGCGTGCTGATTTGCATCAACGAAAGAAGTCCATTGTAAGACCGGTAGTCGTGATGCTCTAGATCAATAGCAATCTCCTTGGCTTTCTTCAGCTCCTCCAACATTTCCAAAACATCCTCAAAAGTGTCCACCCATACAGCTTGTGTGTGATCTATTGGCGGATACTTCGTGGGTTCGCAGCGTTGGTAAACTTCTGCCGGATACCTCATGCTAGCGATTTCGTGCTCGTATGGATGCTTATACCTATAACAATCAGCATGAAACCAGGCATTGAGAGTACTTCGTTCTGGGTGAGATGTACTGGGAATGCCCTCCCCCGTTGACGAATGTCACAAAACTAGCTGCCAAAGGGACTTGTGCGTGAGGCTTAGCGGTAACTTGGGGTTTCCATGGGCCTGATTCCGGATCCTGTGGCTTTTTCTCGAAATTGGATTGGGGCTTGAGGATATTTGCCCGCCTGAGAGACCAAGCCAACCCGGTATTGGTTGGTTTGGCCCGTTTTAGGTCACTACCCTGAAGAAGAATCAGCATGCAGATCAAGACCAGAGTATTGGAAGCAGTCGTTCGCACAGATTCGGCGGCAGGGGCATCTTTTTTCTTCACTAGCCCAGTGTACTCGTCGAGGCAGGTATCCGATTTCTCGAACAGCGTGTCGATCACATCCACCACGCCCTTCCATTGAATCTCGACATCGTCTACATCGTCTAATTTAGGACGTCTCTGTGCGGTGAACCGGCTGGCAGATTTGAGGACTCCATCCGCCAACTTGAGAATGCGATCGGTGTTCTGGTCGAGGCGGGTCGCAACCGAGGTATGGACAGTTCGCTGGAACCGGAGGTCTTCGTTTGCGAGAGTGTTGACAGAGCGCGTGACCGCAACGAGGGCAGAATGAACCAAGCTCCGCAACGGCTTGAGCTCATGCGTTGAGTCCATGATCCCGACGACACTAATAGCGGTGTGATTTGATCGGCGGGCGCAATTGGCGAGTTGAAAGCGCATCGCAAGAGTCGAGCGTGAAGTTGGGCCTTTGCGAACTTTGTCCTGCAAAAATCCGATAAGACGGCCTGTCACACGCGAAAACTACCTTCCAGCCAATCAGAGCCCGCAGTATGACGCTAAGATAAGAGCCACATGGAGTTGCTGCAACCTGGAAATCGGAGGACTTGAAGCAGCACCGAAGACCCCGACTCGGCGATAAAAGAGTCATCCCGCCCGTGTACCTTGATCGACCGAGATGTCGCAATCACTCGCTCCAGAATGCAATGAAATTAAGGAGTGAGCGGGGTACTTCTAGAATCAAAAAGCAGAGCTAATGAATAGTTTCTGGACAGGCGATATGACACTTGCTTCCTTAAATGGTACAGCGAAAGTAAGTTCTTTCCCAAGCAAGCTCTGCTCCGCCTGGCCGACGAGCTAAGGACAAGGCGACAGAATATCTTCGAGGAATAGGCACTACAGACAATAATGAATGTGCTGTGTTATTCAAAGAATACAGCACCTGTCTCAAAGTAAGGTCTCCATTTGTGTCTCTTTTGTGGATACATAGGTCGTCCAAAACATCAGTCGCTCATGGTGGGAATAATTTAGGGGGCGCTGAAGGCTCGCGGAATAGACAAACTTCTAGACGAGGCTCGAGAAGACAACAAGGAAAATGACGCGACGTTGATGGGGAAGAAGAAGTGTGAGTACACAGCCATATTTTCTTGCCAGGCAGAGATACTCGACATCGGTATCTATTTACTTCTAATTCGCCGCGCCCTGACCAACTTTCCATGCAGAACGGCGTGCGACGGGGAACCAGAGGAGATAGCTGGCTTCTGCCACGCAGTCGGTCTCCCGGCTGTTGTACTACTATAATCTGTCATTAATATACCTTGATTTTGTTTAACTGGATACCTCCCCCTGCCCAAAGATTGTCCTCATTCCTCGTCGGGAGGAAAGACTTATGTGACCGTTTGGCTTTCCCATTGATGGGAGGTCAGGTCTTGGGGTTTCAAGCCCCACATATGCACGGACCACACAGTCCGTCCGGGCCCCTGGGTTGTTTCCAGACAGGTTTTGACATCCTCCCAAGATCTGGGACAACAAATGCTCATGCCAAGTCGGAGTTTAAAGCCGAGGTCCTGCGCCTTTCACGCTGTTTCTTTACTACCGATTCTCGAGCTCGCACGCGCATACCGCCAGCCCTGTGTCGAACGCTTTTGACGCCATTGCTTCCGCTTCTCCCTCCCGACGAATCGAAACGAATCGAGCGCTCACGACCGCCGAGTCTCTGCCTTGGCCCGGAATGGTCAAGCCATAGCGACTTTCGCGATTCTATGCACCCCTTCTCTGTCCTGACGCTTGGAATCTTCGTAGCTGGCTACATCACTGCTCGATGGGATTTAGTCACCCGCCTCTATGAACTCGCCATCTTTGCCTGGAATTACGGAGTGGTGGTGAGGACCCCTACTGACCCCAGTAGTCTCATCCAAAGCCTAACAGTGTGTCTTTCGTGATAGACTCGCGCCGCCAAAGGATTCGTCGTACTCAGCCTCGTTTTCTTTCTGATCTTCTTACCGGTCGAGCGTCTCGCGACCCGCGAAGGGAATCTGGTATGACAGTACAAGTCCACGCCTTCCGTTGAGCGCCCCACGCCCCAATGCCTGCTGACCAATCCATGTCCCAGCACCCACGATCTACAGTTTCCGGAATCTCGGCGAGAGAACAACTAAGACGACGTGGCTCTTTCTGATCCGTCGCGCCACGATTGTTACCTGACATGCCAGAGAGTGATGGCCTGATGCGTGTGTTTTGGCCGGCTGATCTGCCACGGTCAGATCTCCAGGGCGTGGTGGTTGGGTGGAAAAACTCCGCTCTAGATGTCTTTGTTGTGGCTGTCTTGGAGGAAGTTGAAGTATGCTGGGTCTTCCCCTCTTCCTGGTAAAACACTAGGGCACCGCACAAGAGGACTAACAGATACTAGCCTCGAAATGTCGAGTTTGCCCTTAAGGTCGGCACACTCCTTCGGAACGCCCCCCATCCGGTAAGCCGCATCTACGAGCTCTGTGGCCAATCAACAATCAACGTACTTGGTCTTGCCAACGTACCCGACACCGCCGATGTCGACCCATCATGGATACGAGCAACCGTGGTGCCCGGTTGTCAAATACCGGCCGTGACCTGTTCCCGTGCCTCCAGCGTCCAACTCATACTTTTTGAACGGCCACAGCCGGAAAGGATGCAGTATATGTCACTCCATCCCATCGCTCTAGCGTTGGATGACAAGCATGACAGCTTTCGGCAAGAGGTGCCTGACGGGAGCGAGGACGACGATGAAAAGGACGAGCGCAGGAAGAAGGATCATAAGAAACGGCTTGTTGAAAAGCTCAGGCAGCATTCGATCTCTAAGCGCATTCCCTCAGAGAAAGAAAAGGCGCTTGCTAAAATCGTGAACCAAATCAACTGGGCGTGGGAGCTGGAAACGCTTTTACAGAAGAACGTCTCTCGCATTGGCACGCGCCCTAAGCGGAGCTTGAGTGTTTCTGAGAGGGTCGTTGAGTCGGCCACAACAGCGCGAGACATGATGCTTGTTTGGATGTGGAACCTTTTCACCGCCTACGTGTGGCCGATCATCAAAAGGATCTTCGTCATGGGGCTAATGGGCCACCGCATTGCTGCCGAACTGCTCCTGCGCATCTTGGAATGGCGTGCGCAGCCAAAGTATGCCGCACTTAAAGATATTTCGGCCACAGCTCAGCAGGTCGAGATCCGTCTCCAGCAATTTTGCTACTGGCCGATGCAGTACGTCACTCTTCGGCGCCGGAAGAATGACTGGGAAAGCGTAACCACGAGTCACCCCGACTACATCCGCTTTTACAACAGCCTCTGGCTGGTCGCCAACGACGTGATAATTGGCATTGCACTAGGTTCCTACATCATCGATAATGCCAGTTGGGTGGCCGAGGAGATCAGTCAACTCCTTAGCCAATACACAGTGGATGCGCTGCAAACTAGTATTTCCTGGCTTATGGGATGGCCAGCCGGGTTGAAGCTGAACAATGAATTGGGCGCATTTCTCGGAGATTTGTTCCTATGGGTCATTGATTACTGGTCGAGTATGGCTCTTCTAACATTTTCCCTCTTTCCTCTGACACAACGTTGATCTCCTTATGGAAACGGCTGCTGACCAAGAACTAGGCTGTATCGTGGCGCTTCGCCCGGTCTTGCCACACATCATTCTCTTCATCGGCTTTTCGAGTTTCGCCGGTGCCAGCATGCCGATTGCCCTTTTCTCCGACCTTCTCTCTATCTTGACCGTGCACATCTACTCCTTCTACCTAGCCTCGGCGCGCATCTACCATTGGCAGCTCAACATCCTGATCTCCCTGTTTCACTTGTTCAGGGGCAAGAAGCACAACGTTCTCCGGAACCGCATCGACTCGTGCGACTATGATCTCGACCAGCTACTCGTTGGGACTATCCTCTTCACCCTTCTTTTCTTCTTGCTCCCAACGGTAGTAGTTTTCTATCTTAATTTTGCAATCGCACGCATGATAATTATTTCACTAAAGGCCGTTTTCGACACCATGCTTTCGTGTCTGAACCATTTCCCTCTTTTTGCGCTTATGCTTCGAGTCAAGGACCCCGGAAGGCTTCCAGGTGATATCCCCTCTAACAATCCACCCTTGTCCTTTTCGGCTGTTAACATGACTACAGGTGGCGTTCGCTTTGAACTTCGAGATACCCGAGACTTTGATTATTCGCTCAACGATCCATCCCCACCTCCTACTTCAATCTCTGTGGTACACTTGAAGGTGAGTCGTTTGCCAGTGCCCATCAACAGGGGGGTGTTTTTAACCGCCAGCAAACAGTCCGTTCCTCTGAAGTTCACCGCCATGTTCCACCAATACTTTCAAATGGGACAGCGGATCCGCAAACATTATCTCTCGCCACGGGTATTACTGTGCCTACTCACCGGCAAATTTGTCCCACCATTGAACCGAAAGAACCTGTACAGTCTCCAGTACAGCATGCTCCCAGCACGGAGAGCGGGAGTTATGGAAATGTGGGATGCAGTCAACTCGCTCCCAGAACCCAAGAAGAGGAAACCCCCTGTCCAGGTCCCTATTCTAACCAACGGGAAGAAATTCCCAAGTAATCACTCCGGGGGAAGATCACGGGGGTATGGGTAGACTTATGGACTACAATGTCCCACCGTTCTAGGCCCTCCTTTTATACCTTAATAGGCCACGTCATCTGACTTTGTCCTCTCTCTCCCTATACCATTGTGAATGTTGTGACTCAACAGTCTGTGATACCCTACCCCTTATCCCTTGCACTTCAACTGGTATGATGATAGTTTTAATAGTGAGAAGAGAACAACCGATAAGTATGATGTCCAACTTGCCCGTGGCAAGGTACAGTTTGATATCACGCCGACCGAAACACCGCTGACAGGGAAAAAATCTGCCAATAAATTCCCTTGAGTCGTGGCTTCGCCGTGTTTGCAGATCGTAGACAATAATAACCAGAGACATGACACTGTTCCGGATACTCCAGGGAGCATATCTAAGCAAAAAACTCTAAATACCATCACTGACTTTTGTCATTGTAATGGAAGTTATGGATGGACGCACCTAAAAACCATGGTGTTTATATAAGTGTTTCTGAAAGAGGGGTCTCCGGAAGTCATCCTGAGGGCCTGACACACCCCACTCGGGCTCCGCCAACTTCGGTCCAGACCCCTGCTTCGATTTCCCGGTCAGACCTCACATACACTACACGCCAGCTACAGTGCCAGAGGCACGTGGCTGTGAAACATTTCACGGAGGGAAAGTGCGTTCTATGCCCACAAAGAAACTTAACCGGGGAGTTTGTAAACACAGGGTGGCCCGGATCGGAAAATTACCTAAAATAGCCCCAGGTCCTTGACGCGTATGGCGCCCGCAGAATGAGGACAGCAGAGGTATTCTCCCTGCTATTCTAAGTTTCCGGAAAGCTACCTACAAATGTAAGCTGACCTTGACCAGTTTTATGTACCCTTACACTGCTTAACCTGTACATAAAACCGCTTTATTTTGATTTTTTCCTCAGCTATATTCCACGGGGAGGTCCCAACTTGGAACTTGCAGGGCTCAGTCCAGGTAGGTATGTACCTGACATTCTATCCATTTACACTCCTCTTCTCACTCTTAACCCTTCATTTACATAGCCAACCGACCTTACCTATCTCTTAGGTACTTCTATCCACCAAGGTACCTTCACCCCTCCCATTTTATTTGGTTCATCAAGTGCACTGCACATGATCAGCTGCCCCAGATCGGGTATTCGGAATAGTCACTTAGCCCCAGCGACTACGATACCTTCAAGGTTTTCTTAGTTTAAGCCGAAACTCATAACTCACCTCTTTTTGAACACCCTGCTAGGCTACGCTCACAGCGGTGAATTAGCCAGGATGTCTGCACCCGATCCTAAAGAGCGATTCCATCGACAGTTCCAGGTCTCTGTCGCTTGTATGTTCATTCCCCTTGCTGCCGCGCGATCATGGTCCAAGCTGACGTCCAAAATTATAGCCATCCAGGAGCAGATCGACCGACTTTTTAAGCTCTCTACCGCGGGAGGTGAGAGGGAAGATGCAGTTGAGCATACATTGAGCTGTATCTCGCACCTCTCCAAAGACGTAGCCGATGCTACCGACTTCCTCCCGGCCTATGACCAACGCACCTATTCCGATACGGTCAAATCCCTGAAGGACCAGGTCAATGAGGCCGAAGTCAAATTCAAGCCCAAAAGCCGTTTTCAATTCAAGAAGCGCACAGATAATGGCTCCGCCGTGGCAGACAAGGCCGACACCCGCCGTCTCGATCTGGCCGTGAATAGTAACAGCAGTGGGCAGCAGCCGACAGAGGTTAAGGACACTGTCGGCTCCCTGCCGAGCTTTACATCCACCACAACCACCGGCCCGACCAAGAACTACAACGCCGAGGTTACTCGTCAGGGCGAGGGTGGAGATCACTCCGGCATTCGCAAGCCTTCCTTTTCTACTGCCCGCGACATTGATCTGTCCGACCACATTCGTGTGCACATCACACTGCCGGCTTCGGCTTCGCGTGCCACCTCAGCTGGCACACTGACCGACCTCCACCAGTGTGTTGTTGACATGTCGCTTCCTACATGCACCGGTCCTATGGACACTTCCAACGCGGGCCCTGACGCACACATTGGTACCCCCTTCGCTAGCCTGATGCTTAAGGAGATCAAAAGCAGCGTTATTGTAGCCGGCCATGTCAACGGCCCTGTGCATGTGACGCGCGTGCGAGATAGCGTCGTCGTGGTGATTGCTCGCCAGGTACGCATCCACGAGTGCCGCAACGTGGTCTTTTATTTGCACTGCGTCAGCCGGCCCATTGTTGAGGACTGCAAGGATGTGAGGTTCGCGAAGTGCCCCGAAATTTACGTGAGTCATCTCTATTCCCTCAGTTGCCTGTCTGTTCTCTCACCCGTCTTCATCTGCCTATCACCCCTCTTACCCCCCTTCCGATGCCTTTTCCTAGTATTACCCTGCATGCCGCGGCCACCATACGATCTGCTAACGTGCTACATGGGTACATAGTTGACGGACAAAGAGAGGACCGAGGCCAACTTGTACGACCAGGTTGACGACTTCAAGTGGCTCAAAACATTTAGCTCACCTAATTGGAGCCTGCTGCCTGACTCAGAAGTAATTACGGACCAAGTGTGGAAGAAGGCCTTGGCTGGTGAGCCCGGTACCCTCATTGACGACACTCTGCAGACCCTAGGGGTCAACAATAAGAAGGCCTGATATAGCGTGGCAGGCTTAGAACCCCGGCCATTCGTTATTCAGGAATCACAGGGTGGAATAGCTGGGGAGGTTAATACCCGTCGGAGACACTGAGCCGTGGCGTCAGGTTGTACTCAGTTTAGGAGTTAAGGGCGCTGAATCAAGTCAATCGATGATTTCAACTGTATTTTCTCCTAGGCGGCAACAACAAGAGCCGCGTAAGAACGTGTAATTCCATGCTAGAAGCCAGTCAATAAACAATCGCTGACTGGCTACCCTACATCCCTATCAGAATGAACCCAAATGGTGGTATACTCGCGAATTGGACCTGGTTGAAGAACTGTTGGTCCGGACGCCAGCAAAATGATATCCCATAACATAGAACCCAACCAAGCAACGCCGATTACTTAAAGGTATCGCCTGGACTTCGTTCGCTCCCCCACGCGCCCTCTCCACCTCGCAGTTTCACTCAACCATCTTGTCCACTCCATTACCGCCTCCATCCGCAGCTTTTCCCGGCCCTTCTCCGTCACCAGCCCCGCGGCGCACAAACGTCAGGCCATCCTCCTGTGTCCGCGCCAGCATCCGTGCTTGTGCCGCCCGTCTCGCCTCTAACCGCTTTACTTCGGCCTCCTGCCGCGCGATGGCTCCACTTACATCGCCTACCGCCCGCACAGCCGCCCGCGCCCGCTGGAGCTTGTGCTTAAGGTTGTCCGTGGCTATGGGGAGGTCCTTAATGGAGAGTTGCGGTTGGTGCTGCTGTTGGGGTAATTGGCTTGGGTTATCGTGGTTGTTGCTAGGATTGGAAGGAGTTGGCGCAGTGGTAGGGAGAGGAGTGACCCCGGTCCCGCCCTGCTGTGCCGAGGGGCCTGCAGCGGTATTGCCGCCGCCAGGGCCGTGAGGAGATGAAGATTGTTGCAGAGAAGTTATGCCGCGTAATCCGGTGATAATGGAGGAGAGCTCGGTCACCACGTCGACGGTATCAGGCGAAATGTGCAGCGCCATTGTGGGCGAGGAAAAGGTCACCTAAAGGTGCCTTCCCAAGGTTCGGGTTGTTGTCTTTCTCCCCTTCGTTTTTGCTGATTCTCGAGTCAAATACGGTGGCCTGCTCTTGAATAATGGTTTTTGATAGCTTTGGGGTTCCAAAACACCACGCCGATGAAACGGCCTATTTGTACCGTTAAGATCGAGGAAGTGTGAACTTGAGTTGGGATTGGGAAGTTTGTCGTCTCAAGCAGCATGGGGGACAAATGCGCTAGGCGGTTTTGGGGGGATGGGGGTCTCCACAGCAGCTTTGTTGCTGCCCGCAGTGGGTTAGGAGTGGGCTACGGAGGTACCCCGCCATGTGAACCTTCTTAACGACGGAAGTACACAATGCAGGATGAATTTCGTCTATGCGTTTAGATGATCCGGCTACGTTTTCTCTACAAGTTCCACAGGGAGATTTTCTGTTGAAACTTCAGATTGAGTTTATCTAACTTTCGAAGTCCCTGGACTCCGTCAAGCACCATTCAGGGCCAGGTTGCCACGTTCGTTGATGGTTACCCCCGCGTCGGATGCATGAGATCTGTGACAGAGCTCCATGCATCGGGCAGTTTGGGATGACCCAATCACTTTCCCGACGCCCCCCTCGTGTTATCAACGCCGATTAGAACCCCCTGGGAAACTTAATCAACTTGATCATGGTGGTTGAGTGATTTTACGAGTTGACCAAGGCAGCTTGCATCCGCACCAAGGGTTAGGGGTATGTATGAGACAAATTGCGCGGCATAGTTTTAATAGTAGTAACTACAAGTTCCACCCCTCCCGTCCCTTCGTCTCTAAATGCTTTTCCGGCTCCCCAATTCAAGTTCCCCTCGACCCACAACACCGATTCTAAAAAGGTAGAACTTCATTGTTCCCACACATCGTCTGTCGAACCCACGAAAGATCACTTCCGTGCCACTACGCAATATGGCTCCCGATCACAAGGCCTGCCTGAGTACGTCCCGTCGTCCCGACTATCCGCTCGTCGCCTGTTACATCCTGATATACCTCGAAGTGGGGTGGCTGATCATGATGCTGTTGCGGTCGTCTAGTCGTGATTGACGGCTGGGGTATTCCCACGGATGAATCGCCCAAGAATGGCGATGCTATTGCCGCCGCTGAGACGCCCGTCATGGATGCGTTCTCTAAAAGCACCACCGGTTTTACCGAGCTCGAGGCTTCGTCGCTTGCCGTTGGTCTCCCCGAGGGCCTGATGGGGAACTCCGAAGTCGGCCATCTCAACATTGGCGCCGGCCGTGTCGTGTGGCAGGACGTCGTCCGCATTGACCAAACCGTCAAGAAGGGCGAGCTGGGCCAAAATGAGGTTATCAAGAAGGTCTTGGAGGCATCCAAGAGTGGGAACGGGCGCCTACACCTCTGTGGCCTCGTTTCCCACGGTGGCGTGGTGAGTACATGGTGCCTCATGGGTTCGGTTCGCGGTCAGGCACTAATCTGGTCGACTCTTGACAGCACGCAAAACAAACGCACTTGTACGCGCTCCTCCGCGCTGCCAAGGCGGCCGGCGTACCCAAGGTCTTCATTCACTTCTTCGGCGATGGTCGCGATACGGACCCGAAGTCCGGTGCTGCATACATGGAGGAGCTGCAGTCTACAATCCAGGAAATTGGCATTGGTCAGATCGCCACCGTCGTCGGCCGGTACTACGCCATGGACCGCGACAAGAGGTGGGAGCGAAACGAGATTGCTCTTAAGGGCTTGATCCTCGGCGAAGGCGAGAAGAGCGACGACCCGGTCAAGACCGTCAAAGAGCGCTACAAGAACGGGGAAACGGACGAGTTTCTTAAGCCCATCATCGTCGGTGGCGACGAGGGCCGTATCAAAGGTAGGGTGTTTCATTCATCACCGCTTTGAACTCACGGATGCTGACTTTCTTTGGTAGACGGTGACAACGTCTTTTTCTTCAACTACCGTTCTGACCGTGTTCGGCAAATCACCCAGCTCTTAGGCGATGTCGACCGCTCTCCGAGGCCCGATTTCCCCTACCCTAAGATCAACCTGGTGACCATGACCCAGTACAAGCTTGACTACCCGTTTGAGATTGCCTTCAAACCCCAGCACATGGGCAACGTGCTCGCTGAGTGGCTTGGTAAGCAGAACGTCGAGCAGGTCCACGTTGCTGAGACCGAGAAATACGCCCACGTCACCTTCTTCTTCAACGGCGGCGTGGAGAAGGTCTTCCCTCTCGAAACGCGTGATGAGTCGCAGGACTTGGTGCCCTCGAACAAGAGCGTGGCGACCTACGATAAGGCCCCTGAGATGAGTGCCGACGGTGTTGCCGACCAAGTTTGCAAGCGTTTGTCGGAACAAAAATTCCCCTTCGTCATGAACAACTTCGCCCCCCCGGACATGGTTGGTCATACCGGCGTGTACGAAGCTGCCATTGTGGGCTGCACAGCCACCGACAAAGCCATTGGCAAGATCTACGAGGGCTGCAAGAAAGATGGCTACATTCTCTTTATCACCGCCGACCACGGCAACGCCGAGGAGATGAAGTTTTCCGACGGTAAGCCCAAGACGTCGCATACCACGAACAAGGTCCCCTTCATCATGGCGAACGCCCCAGAGGGTTGGAGCTTAAAGAAGGAGGGTGGCGTTCTGGGTGACGTGGCCCCCACTGTCCTTACTGCCATGGGGCTACCCGTGCCAGAGGAGATGACGGGTTCGAACCTGTTGACCAGGTCGTAACACACCAAAACTCAAGACGCAAGACGAATTCTTTGGCGGCAAGAGTGAGGAACGGTGGAAGACGCAGACAATACGAAGTATAGATGATAGATTTGCGACAATGAATGATGCAATCAAAATCAATCATGCAAGTCCTTTCCTTGGTGGGTCTGCTTGGGCGTGAGCACACGATTCGTCTTGCGACCAACAGCGAAGTCTGTTAAGGTAAAGTATCTGCCTTCCGGGCCAGCCAAACGAGCATCTTGTGTATCACCACATCCTTGAGTCGGGGTCAATACAATCATGTCTTATCCACATGTACTTGAGTGTACGTAGGTAGGTAGAAGCGCTGGGCTCCCCTTTGCGGGCCTAGCAGCACAGTCGGTGAACTTTTGACAACTTCTTGGCGATGGCGGATCGACCAACAGAGATTCCAGCACCTAGTCACAGGGCCTGGGAAATGAGGTCCCAGCCATGGTCCAGTAGTGCGGTTCCTGTCGAGGTAATCGAGCACACGGCGGCGCCGAAACACCCCCTTGTGCCTGCACCCTTCCAAATGGAGCGTTGAAATGCGGGGGGCGGCTGAAGAATGCAGGATGCAGTCTGGGGATCGGTCTGGGGAAGGACACGCGATCCAAGGTATCTTCCCCGCGTTTTGGCGCAGCGACAATACCTTCTCAAGGGCGATCACCTGACACAGCAACCACATCTCCTTCTCATTGCATGAAGCCGTGAGGGGAAAGCACTAAAGGGGAAAGTAGCGGCACGGGAAAGAGCGACCCAAAACCAGTTGCTGGAAGAGAAAACCCGGGGGGTAGGGCACACCTGGTTGCAACAAATAAGAGGACGGCCCCTGGCAATTCTTGACCCCAGGCCGTCTCTGTTCTCCTCCCGTCCCCTCTTCACCTTTATTTTTTTTCGGTCGTGTCGCATTCCTGCCAAATCCACCTACCTCTGCAACAGCGGAATTCAAACTGACAACGCTAGCAGCTCAGCGCCAAATATCACTACCATCAGTGCTTAGAACGGCCCGTTCTTGACGGGGAGACGCTCGCTTGCAACGGTTCAAGTGGACACGCTGTGGAGCAAACGGTCGTCGGCCACAATTCCACTTCCATGCTCGCGTGTGATGATGGGTGGAGCTTCCGGCACGGCTCTCGAATATCCGTACGTCGAGAAGGTTTGTTGGTAGGTTGATGTCCAGATTTCCTTGATCAACCAAGTCGTTCAATTCATCCCTTCAATTCAATACCGCCGCTGTATTCCTCGAGCTTTCTTCAGCACATTCACGAAGGGTGATGTGCCATCAGTGAAGCACACCAGACGGTCAAGTGACCAGGTCGGTGGTAGGCCCCGCTCTCTCACCTCAACCGTTCCGACCAAAGCCACAATGCATGTGTGCCTAATTGAGAGACAAGATTGAAATTTTGTGATGGTGTTCTCTCCATAAAGCTGGAGAAGAAGAATCGCCTTGGGTAATGTACAACGTTTCCGGCAGTGCCGGCAACCAGACGGTCGGATCGCCCTGGAAGTTCTCCCCCGATCTAGGTCTATATGGCCCCTTCTATGGTGATGCGATTCCTCCGCCATTATCCCATGTACGTTTCCACCCGTCCCATGAGTCCACGCGATGCGATGTCGCGGAAGATAATGGACTTCTCGTACATTGCGTTTCCATTTGATCCCCTCGTCCCCGTCAAGCCCAGACGACCAACTGCTCCCAACGCGGCGTCGACGCCGATCCCGTTCGAACGCGATATGTGGCGTTTAGGTCTAGAGTATGGTTAGGAGCCTGGTTATGCTACATTTGCTCGGAAATCGCTTGATGGTGAATACTTACGAACTTGGCCATGAGGGCAACCATCAGGTCGAAAAGACCGATGGCCTCGACGAAAGCGAAACCCAGAATGGCGTACGAGAAAAGCTGGCCACGGAGGGCGGGGTTGCGGGCGACACCGTTAAGGAGGGCGGCGAAAACGAGACCGATACCGATACCGGCACCAGTCAGACCGATCGCGGCAGCACCCATACCCAGGTTCTTGGACACCTCGACCATGGCCTGAGCGATCTCAGAAGAGTACGCACGGCGCTGGACGGTGAAGGCCTGGCGGGTAGTGGCGTTGATGATGGAGGACATCTGCTGGCGCTTGACGGCCTGGAGGGGCGACGACTTGCTGGCGACTGCAAAATGGCGCAAAACAACCCGTTAAATCGCTGGCCCCGGTCATGATGGCAAGATGATCGCAGCTGTGGCAGCAGCGGGCTTGTTCAACTCACCGGAGATGGTCCGTTTGCTGGTGTTGGCAAGAGTGACGCGGGCGGCCGGGCGAGCAGCCTTGGTGGCCATCTGAGACGCCAATCTCGAGGCGAGCACGCGGGTGGAGGCCATTGTGATCGATGGGAAGCGTATTGCAGAAATGCAAAGGGATGGGTCAGGCGGTCGAGACGATACTCTAGAGTATTGGGGTGGAGGGGGATGGCTTGACTGCTGGAGGAGAGGGAAAAAGAGGAGGAAAGAGGAGCGAAAATGAAGAACAGGTGGTCAGCTGGGGAAGCGGACCTCGGGCTGGTCCGGGCAACGGGCTTGAGCAGCGAAACAAGCGACCTGAGTGGCCAATTCAATTGTCTGCTGGCAGGAAACTCTCCACCTTGGAGCTCGCAGTGGGTCAGGACTCTGGGTAGGTTGGGACGACTGCGAGAAAGAAAGGAAAAATTTTTGGTGCGGCACTTTGGGAAATGGTCGGGCAATCTCGGACGCGGCGCCCAAGACCGTGGCCGATCAAATGCTGGGCCGTTTGGCTGCTCAGTTTGCTCCCCTCCCCGCCTTGACCAGGCTCACGAAACAACGAAACGGTTAGGGCTATCACATTCGCATTTGTTAGAGTTGGTGGGTATCCGACAAGTGTGGAAACCATCCACGAGTCCGTCTCGTGCACGAGAAGCTGTCGGAGCTTTGGTATCAACTCGGGAAGATGGAATGGACAGCTTTGGTTGGGATGGGGTCGGCGAAAATTTTCAGATGTCTCACGCAGTTGAGGCTCCTCCGGGTCCCTGACGAGCCCCCACGAGGCCCCCACTCCGTGGCGAGTTGGGCGATTCCCAGTCGTCAACACCGCGGCACAGGGTCCACAGAGAATCCACACGGCACCAGGGGCTGAAAGGATGACGGCAGCATGAGTACGAAAAATGCCTCTCTGTCAAGCTTATTGCCATCAGTGAGAGGGAAAATATTATCTTGTTCACAGCTCAAAAATCAATCTCTAAATACCACTCAATGTTACCAAATTTTGAAGCCAACCCATAAGTTATGTCCCAGGCATTTCAATTCTTTTTTTGGTTTCCCAAGTTGGCGGGTCAGTTGCTTCTCCGGCGTTACAACCAATCAGCCTCCACGACCCGAAACCGTGTTTGCGAATGTTACACAACGTCTGCTTTGCCGGATGTTGTGGGCGGATCGGGTTACCCGGATAGCCGCATGATTGGTTGGTAATATTACCTGCCGCCGAGATCTCTTGTTGAGAGGAAGTTTCTCGGGTTTCGCGGCTCAACAGGTTCGGGAATTGTTCACGGCGAAAGTAGCCACTGCGTGATTATTCGCAGTTCATCAACCCCTAAGGTACTCCGTACTATGTAAAAGGTTCGCTCTTGGGAGGGGGTTCCACAATTTTTATCACCTAGCTTTACTATGTAGTTCAATGAGCTCCGGGTCTCATCAGACTGCTCCATGGTTGGTTTCCACGCCGCTGAAGGTGGCCGATTCCAAGACCCGTTTTGCGGGCCTTTGGAGTGTTACTTTGCGTCAACAACCTTAGGGAGGAGGAAGTAACCAAGTCACTCGAGCTATTCGTACAGAGCTCCTAGAAAGGAACTTGAAAATCAACCCAACTCCCGTCTTCCGTTAATTGAAGGGAGCTTCAGAGATATTTCAGTGCTAGCTATGCTGGGACTTATATTGTTGTCAGAACTTCCCAATTCTTAGTGTTTACACTCATTCTGCTACGTTTCTTTTGTCGGGACTGTCGCAGGTGGTTTAGCAACTCGCGTAAACTCAGACCGGGTACTTGAAGGCTATTTGCCCCGCCCATTTTATTCATATCAAGCTGAGATGAAACGAGAAAATGCTAGCGAGTAGTCCAATACACCACTCTCGGGTTTGTAGGACCACTCGTTGGGGTATATGATAATTCAATCAGAGCGATAACCCAGACTCAGTTTGGCGTTTCCCAAATGTTTACGCCCCCAGCGTATCCTCATACAGGCTACTGTAGCTCAAGTCGAGCGTCATGATTTCTGAACCCATCCACGCTGAACCCCTGCCCAGCCCACGGCATCCAAGAAAGCTCAAAACAAGGGGATCAATTCGGTTCCTCCGAGGTTGCCAGTCCCGCCGTCTTCTTTGTCGCGTACCCTTCAATAAAGCCCTCCGGGTCACAAACCCTTTCCAAACTGATCCTATTGGAGCTAACCCAGGCTCTGACCGTGGCTAAGGAGATACGAACACGCGGGACCATTGGTTGTTGATCCCCCGGTTGTGGTATTGAGGTTAAAGAGGTGGCAGAGTTGGAGATCGCGGGATCTGTTCCGGGGATAACCGTATGAGAGGGGGAAGTATCTTCGCCTATGAGGGCACGGTGGTGGTAGTAGTGTCGCTTCCTTGTCGAAGGCGGTGGTAGACCGACTCCTGCGTCCTCTGCGAGGGCCATTTCCCGTAACACAAGCAGACAGTCTTCTGGGGCGATCCACGTCGCCTGACTGCACGCCTCGACATCAACCACAATCTCCTTCGTTTCATCTATTGCTTGCTCGCCCTCTTGCGTTTCATGCATTTCATTGTTGACAACGCCGTCACCACTGGTGTCAACACCGTGAGAAGAGAGCGAGGGATTTGAGGACGACCAGTTGAGACCTAGAAGCCAGCGGCACACCTCGCCTGCCCAGAAACGCTTGTACCCTTTCTTTCCGAGGTCTGAAATAGGCTTCTCTGGTCCACCTAACACGCCCTCGCGGCGTGAGATTTCGTATGAGATGCCCATGAGCAGTGCACCAAGGCCCTTGCGCTGCCAGGGCGGGAAGATGAGGATGCACGCCAGATTGTTGTTATCCCAAGACATTTTTTCTTTGGAGAAAAACCCGACGATTTGGCTGCGACCGGGGTTGGAGGTGCCCGAGTTCTGGACGGAGGACAGCTCGGGTGTGGCGATGGGACGATAGGTACTAGAATCGGCATTGGACGAAGAAGGTGGGACGGCTGACGGCGTATGAACGAGAAGAAAGTAGTCAAATCCTGTAACATCGAAGAAGACGGACTTGTTGTCGAGAAATAGCTTGGCAAAGAGTGAGAGATTCTGGCAGAAGAGCACGTCTTTCTCCCCATCCACCTGGCGGATGCTCCATTCACCCTCGTCCTGCACTACCTTCTCAACCATCTTCTGTCCTGCGCTGGTCCGCTTCCCCCTGCCGTGTTTCGGCCCCGGGCCGGAGGATACCAGGGTTGTGCGCCTCCCCTGGGGATGTGTGTAAATTTTATCTCCGGGCAGATAACCCCGGCGCTCACACCAGCGGACGTGCTCCCACCACGTCACTAGCTCCTTGGAGTATTTGAAGCAGGACGGGCAGACGTACAGCCGGTCGAGCATGGGTGTGTGATGGTCACGGTCGCGGCGGGAATGCGGCAACGTTCCGTTCACGCCATCGTTCGCATCTTGGTGTTGGAGTTGTTGCTGCACCCCATTGTTGTTCGTCCCCTTCTCCACCTTTGTGCTGCCTCCCGATAGGTCACCTAGCACCTCCTTTCCATAGTATGACGGATACCACGCGCGGAAGCAGATGTTTCCCAGCACAACCTTGTCAATATTACGGTCCGGCCGGGCTGCCGTCTCCGCGGTGGCTCTTAACGTCCCATCGGGCTTGATCTTATTCGATTTCGACGCGGAGCTCGGTCCGGGCTGGGCGACTGATGTGGTCATGATGATTGGCTTGTTGCGCCCGAGTAAGACGGATTGCTGGTGGGGAGTGAAGCGGTCATTCTTCGTGAAGGCGCGGTTTGCCTTTCTCGGTCCGATCGTTGACGCCGTCGCTCGCGGACTTGCGGCCAGTTGCTGTTGCGCATTGAACATCGTCGTCATCGTCGTCGTGGCCGGAACGGCAGCGAGCATGTTGGTGGGGGCCGGAAGCGTGGCATCCAAACCGGGTGCTTGGAAGCTGTGGCGGGTCAGACGCGTTGTTGACTTTGGGGGCAGCTGCTGGTGCTGTAGATGTGGCTGTAGTTCGGGGTGCAGAGCCATGTTCTCCTTTCCGCGAGGTGACTGAGAGGCTTGCTGTGATTGTTGTGAAACTGGAACAGATTGGTCGGGAGCGTCACCGCATCGCCGCCGTCGGGTTCGCGGCTCTGGATCTTGAGGTACATCAATTGGGGGCACCGAGCTCTGCCGTGTCGCACGGCGCGAGGCTCCCGTTGCGCCAGTGGAGGGGCCGTGAGTCGTTGCAGAGGCCGTCTCCGGACCATCAGCGTGGCGTTTCCGTTTACGGGCGGCCGGCATGTCCGCTGTTGTGTTCGTAGTGTGCGCTATAAGCCAGTGTGTGAGGTATTTAGAGCGTGTCGCATACAGGTGGCGATGGAATTGAACCGATGAAAGCGACCATTGCTGTGTCAGAAGTATGTCCCGATGCCAAAGTATGATAGAATGAAGAAACTCTTATCGTATTCGTTCAGAGTAGTGTACTAGTATGTATCTCGAGATACAGGGATGAGCTGCTTAGGCCGGGGTTGGCCAGGGGCCCATCCCTCCCATTCGTGCTCTTGTCTTTTTGTCCATTTGTTTGGCCATTGAAGGACCACCCCATTGAGCCCCATTGGAACAATAGTGGGGCAGGTTTCTTCCCAGTCCAAATCGGAAATGCGAAAAGTCAGTGACCCCAAACCTGTTACATCGCGAATCACCGAAACGTGGAGGAACCAAGTCACTCATTCATGCTTTCGCGGCAACATCTGCCTGGTGCCTCGGCTACGATGAGTGGTTGTGAAGTTCAATGCTGAGCGCGCGAATCACCGCCTTTCGATGGGCTGAGGGATCCAGAGCGCTCATTTATTCGGTGTGTTGCCCCTCCTTTCCTTCCCTTTGATTAGCACGTTCACCAACCCCATTCTCTAGAGACTCAACCACGCGAGAATCAGTGCTCGCTGGCAGTCAGCTGGCCGAAATGCTGGTAAATATGCAGCAGCACCTGGGTTCCGGCAGTCTCGGAAGTCTGAACAGTCCGAACACTCATCACTCGACGATCGAAGCTCGACCGACGACGCAAACTGGCTCCGCCCGCTAGACACCGGGGACAAAGGATGGAACGGCGGAAGGGGTACGGAGCTTGGAGGGGGAAGTTTCCCAAGGGATCCCAATGCCACGTTGGTGGCCCAAGATGCGTGCGACAAGCCCCACGAAGCGGCCGGTGAAGCGGCCAAAACAGCACGAGAGCACATGCCGGAAAGTCCCGCCACATTTGTGGTATTCGATGGAGAAGAGGGTAGTCAATGGGGAAATCCACAGGTTGACACCCAGGTCCGATGGGACCAGGAACCTGAGCCGATTCCGTCGCATGTGTCCCACAAACTGGACAAATTTCCGTTTCTTGAAATCCCGACAGACCCAGAACAACTCAAAGCGCTTCCGAAGGGCTTCCACCAAACATCACCTCGGGAACAACAAGATGAGCTGTGGGTGGTGCAGGCAGAGGAGCACCTTGGGACTGACTGGGACTTGGAGAACCCTGGGAAGCATCGCCCCTACTCACATCCTTATCCACCCTACTCCCCGTCTAAGGTGTTGGGGATGCTGCACCGATGGCAACGCGTGCCATGGACTCCACAGCAATGGCGACTTGCTCGAGCCATTGCCGGCAACCGGACCTCCCGACTCCCCGTGTTGACTGCCCAGGCCTTCCTCCGACGGCAGGTCCTCCTAGCTCGACGGTCTGGTGGCACAATGAAGATGGAACGGTACCTAGGCAGCACAGAGGAGTGGAAGGCCCGACTGGCTAAAATTGAGGAGCAGACAGGGACTACCGAAGCCGACATCAAGCAGTGGCTCTGGATCCTCTCCGCCCCCGGAGGGGATGAGAAAATCCGTAGATTTCTCAGCAGCGAATGCCGCAAGCCCCTGTTCCTACTTCAAGTGCTGCTCGCCAAAGACAAGACCATCCGCGAGCCAGAGAGTTTCCTAGGGTTGCTGCACTTTGCAAGGGAGAATTACGTTTTGGCGAAGCGGCCGCAGGACGAGCTGCAGCACCAGACCTTCCGAGACGCGGGCCGCTCCATGACGTGGTGGCATTACGTGATGTTCCTTTACCGATTTGTTCGCCAGTTCCAGTCAAGTTGGCCGGTGGCGATGCCTTTATTAGCGCGTCTTACGGCCGATTACATTAATACCATACCACTTAGCAACACAAGCCGGGTGTTTACCGGCTTCCAGGCGCGGTCCTTCATCTTGAACAGGGCGCTTGTGTACTTCTCCTGGCCAGTCCGCACTCGGCCCATCGACCAGATGGAGCACAATTGGGCCGCACAACGGCATTTATTGCGCCTTGCAGCGACGACGGAACCGCCCCTCGTGATCACCCGGGAAGGGTATCGTGCCGTCAGGACGGTACTGGTGACTCTGAGAAAGACAAGGGTTGAAGCTAAGAATGTAAGCCGAGCGGCCGAAACCTGGCCGCCGTACCGGCGACCCTTGGATGGGTTAGATGAACGACGTGACCCCGAGGACGATCTCACGAGGAGCGCCAGGGCGGGCATCCTTGCTCGCGCATCCGGGTACGGCGACGACATGGTCGACCGCGCCTTGAGCATTTTGGGTGGCTCCACTCTCGGCCACGCGCCCACGATCCCAACACGCGCGCTGCTTCACCCAGCCTGGTCCGGTCGCCTGGCTAGTCGAACCGTATACTCGGAGTGGGCCGTGCAGGTGACGGCGACGAGGAATGCGAGAGAGGCGTGGATCGTCTTTGAAAATCCTCCGGCGCCGGGGCTCCGGCCCACTGCCGAGATTTATGGTCAAATGTTCGAGAAGCTGTACGCCCGCCCTGCGTCGGAGTTGGATCGGCCGGGGGACGTCAAGGAGGCCTTTCCCGTGCGCAACGGTAATCTCAGCGAATTCGAGATCGCCAGGTTGACGCCACCAACACCCGAAGATTTGTATGACCGCATGCTCTCGCAGGACAATATCAAACCCACGGGGTACTGCCTTACCGTTCTCATACGCCACGCCTCGTCAAAGGAGGCCGCGCTACGATACTTGGATGATAGCCCCTATCAGCACCTCATCGGGTCCCTCAAAGCTCCGGTATCAACAGCTGACCCGGCAGGCCTTAAGGCACTATCTGAGCTCCCGCTTAACATTTTCCATGCGTGGATTTCCCTCCTCTGTCGTATCCATGACGAAGTGCCGGGGAAAAGCATGGCCATTCACAGGTCTGCGGTGGAATCGCCGAATGCAAACGACAACACCAGCGCGGACGGGAAACGGCGGGAAGGTCCAGGAATCGCATCACCACTGGGCCTGTCCTTCCTGGGGCCGCATTCGGGAGATATTGGCGAAGCCATCATGCTAGCGAGCAAGTTTCAACATCACAACCGCAAGGCGGCCCACCATGATTCAGTACCGTGGCGCACCATCATGCGGGCTCTCTGCGGCCGCAAGCTCCTGTTTAGCCGCACAGGGCCCGACTTCAAAATACTCGAGACACTGATGACGTTTCTGAAGATCTTCGAACTCACAACCGCGTCTAAGGGCGTCGACCCGGTGAATTTTGAGTTGCTGTGCATCATGATCCGTAAGGTCCTCAAGATGACGACGTTTGACAAGACACAGGACGGCAGCATAGCATTACGCGCGACTATGCCTGTGGGCGCCGAATTGATTGAGAAGATGGTTCTGCGGGGGCACGCGCATGCGACCAGGACATTTCAAACTCTGACGGTGCCCGTTCCCGCCCAGCTCCGGGACCGACCGCTTGGAAGGGGGGATTACAGTGACGGGGACGAGAAGGAAAAGCGCACGGCTCACGAAAAGATTGCCGCCGACAGTGGAGTCACCTCTGGGATGCCCCGGTACAACGTCGTCGGCCGAACCCTCCATCTCTACATGATGACCCTCGCCTGCTGCGGCGACGCCGCCGAAATGGTGCGCTTGATGGATTGGCTTCTGGATGGATGGGGCCAGGAGTCCATCCACGAGGGCGCCAAGTCGCCGCATGGCATCGAGTACCGCTACACAATTCGCACGATCGCCTACTTTGCGCAAGCTGGCCGCGAGTTAGTTGACCCGGCCGAGATGACGCGGCTGCGGTGGCGGCTTGATGACATGCGCGCGAGCCAAGGATGTACGTGGTTTTGGGTTGATGAGGACACTATGAGAGAGGCGGAGCAGGCGATGAGACACGGGGATGAAGGAAGCCCCAGCGGCGTCATTGGAACAGCATCGTGGGGCGGAGCAATAGAGGGCAAGAAGGCACTGTTTGAGTTGGATACAGATCTCGTGATCATGCAGCACTGGGCTAGACTAGGGCATGCGATTGAGAAGGCGAGGACGGGGTAGCTGTCATATTCTCACGAGGGATAGCTTGGAATGCTGTATGATTTGGGGAGCTCAATGACTTAGAAGGGTTGGGGAAGAAAAATACAAAGGTTAAGAAGCAATAATCAAGTGCTTCATGTATGAATGATATAAAAATATAGATACAAATTAATGTACATACATATTAACTGCTGAAGTACCTACCGAAGCTCGAATATTTCTCACAATAGGCGACTTCAACCTCTCCCTCCAGAAATATCAATTGCTTCCTCTAACAAAAAAGACTTCTTGTCAGGGTTTTAATCTATATTCATTTTCCTCCCCTTCCTGTCTGTCGTCAGATTTCTTTGTTTTCGTTCAAGATCTCTTGGCACACCCCACCATTATCCCTGTTGCAACGCGTCACAATGTCTGGCGGGTTGGCACGCGCTTCCTCCCTCCCAGTTTCCCAAAGCGGCCCGGGTTTCTTTATTCTTCTCCCCCCCCTGGCCGTCGGCCATCATCAGAGCTGGGGGCCGGGGCCGGGACCGGGGCCGTGAACCCACCACGTTCGTGTGGGTTTTTGGATTTGGAGTCTCATTGTTGTGCTCTCTCCCTCACTTTATTGTTTTTAGGTGCGAGAGAACAATCCCTGGCAATGTGCAAGCCGGGCGGCAGAACCCGTTTTTCTTCTGCTCGAAACTTCTACTTTTCTCATCAATAATATTTGTTTTCTTACTCTGTGTTTCCATTCCTCTCCTGGCTTCTTATTGTGCTTTCACTTTTTCCGGTTCCATTCAACCTCAGCTCTACTTAACCGTCGTTACTATTTCTACCCTTAGCGTTACCAAGGATTTGATACACGACTTTATCTTTGCTGTCTACATCTATATTTGACCCCGTTGACGGGTTGTACATACCAGCCCCGTCTTCCCGTTCTGACCGCTACGGCCCTCAATCCACCGCTGGGGTCGAGCCTCGACTCTTTTTTCATATCCTCACGACGGGGTCTCCCGCCTATTGCCTATGACTTAGTTGCCCCTATGAACGCATTGCTAGGGATATGGTCCGCCACGGGACAGGAGCTGGGACAGGAGCAGGTACAGGAGGAGGAGCAGGAACAGGAGCAGGGACAAGATCTTGTGGAGGAGGCACGACACAGGGATTCCGATGACATGGCCTCTAGCCTCTCGGTCGAGTTTGCAGTCCGGCCGAGCCAGAATGTGGTTGTCGATATCCCCATGTTCGCCCTGGTGCATCCCAAATCACAATACCTAGGGTACACGCCACCGTTGCAACGGACTAAGGAACGCCATGCCGTTGCTTCCTTGCTCGACGCTATGACCATTGGGGCACGAGAACAGGAGTATGCAGAGTTTGAGCTCGACGAGTTCAGTTTTTATATCAACTCGGCGAATTACCCATGGGAGATGCGACCGCTGCAGCACCTCACTACAAGAGCCGGCCACGACAAGCTTTTCTTTGATGGTGTGCTCCGCGCGGGTGAAGCCAAGCACTACGTGCAGCATGTGGAGGTTACGGCGCTGCCGATTGGAAATTACGGTAAGTCCCACGCTTCGACACGGGACCAGATCTGGGTACGGTCGCGGTACAACTCCGGCAAGGAGATCTACTACAGACTCAACAAGCCAAGCCCAGAGTACGCCCGGTTCTACACCCCGTTCCTGTGGGTCGCAGACCTGGGGAAACACGTGGTCGACTTCACGACCGCCATGACGGAACAGGGACGAGGCGTCGAGATCAGTTCGTTCCGAGGGACCTTCGTTCAATGGCTAGTACAAATGCATGGCGCCTCTCCCGAGTTCCAGTCTTGGCGGGCGCAGCACCCTAGCGACGACTACCGCACGTCGGTCGTTGCCAATATTGATTTTATCTGGAAAGAGATGAACGGCGTGTCGGAAGGTGGGGGGAAAGCCGTGTCGCTACAGCGATTCAGGGAGCTCATCTACTCGAGCCAGTACAAGCCTACTCTTCCGAGATCGGTTCCGATGATTAGACGGGGTGTCGAGGAGGTACCTGCGACTGTTGTCACACCGTACGTGAATGACTGCTTCGGGCACATGGTGATTGGGAAGACATTTCAAGTCCTCGAGAGAAGCGGTCCCTTTCCGGTGGCCGTACAGCCTAAGGTCGCAGCTTTGACACCAGAAGGGTTGGCCGTCAAGGGGGCCTCGAATTCGGCAAGCCAAACCACCGGTTTCGAAAGGTTGCCGTATAGCCGAAGAAGCCCCAAGAGCGAAGCTTGCTTTCTTCCTCTCGCGACAATCGACAGAATTAAGGTGGGCGACACCATCTCGACCCCGCGTGACGGAGAGACGACGGGGACCAAGTGGCGCAGCATGGTTTCCAAAGGAGCGGCCGACCACGGTCTGTGGTTCGGGCTCGTCCAGCAAGTCCACGCGGACCCTCGTACTGGGTCGCGCAGCTTCAATGTGATCTGGTTATACCGCCCAGCCGAGACGCCGTGCGGGATGATGCGGTACCTGTGGCCCAACGAGCTGTTTCTCTCGGATCATTGTAACTGTGAGGGCGGGCGGGTCGCGCGGGTTCAAGAGCACGATATTCTCGGGACACACGAAATCGATTGGCGCTCTGAGGCGGCCCAACACGCCGGGCCGGGGGGAGTTGCAGGAGTCAGAGACAGGAGAGGGGAAGCGATCGACGAGCGTGGCGGACAACGGCTGTTTGTCCGCCAGACCTACATGACCGAAACGCGGCGGTGGGTAACGTTGCGGGATTCGCACATGACATGTGCTCACACGCGACCAGCAAAGGAGAACCCTGGATTCCGGGCCGGTGATACCGTGTTGGCTACGCTGTCCGTTCCGTCGTCATCGTCATCATCATCATCATCGTCATCATCACCATCATTTTCTTCTGTCACTTCTTCAGCGTCGTTGTTTCAAGCCCACACGGAACCGTACGAGGTAGTTAAAATCTTTAAGCAGGGTAATAACATGTTCGTGCGGCTGCGGAGGCTATTACGGAGAGCGCAGGTGGATAGCAGTCGATCTGGGACGACACCGCCGAATGAGTTGGTGTATACCGATCAGCTGGTTGTAGCCAAGGCGAACAAGGTGGTGGACAAGTGTGTGGTCCGGTTCTTCCGGGCGGGCGAAATGATCCCGACGCCGTATGATCGGGGGGGCACGGGCAACTTATTCTACATTACACACCGACTAGAGACTACGGTAACAACGACAACAGCGACGACAACTGGAACAAGCAGGTGCGTGCCGTTCGAGGGGGACTTTCCATCTTCCCTACGCCAAGGGTTCGATCCTCAAGCGCCCCCCACGTTTCGTAAGCTCCGGGGCATGGATCTATTTTGCGGGAGCGGCAACTTTGGCCGCGGGCTCGAAGAAGGCGGGGCGATTGAGATGCACTGGGCCAACGACATCTGGAACCGGGCGATCCATACATACATGGCGAATAGCCCGGGGTCATCTACCCAGCCGTTCCTGGGCTCGGCCGATGACCTGCTGTGGCTCGCGCTCGAGGGCCAGTACGCCGGCAACGTGCCGCGGCCGGGCGAAGTCGACTTCATCTCCGCGGGCAGCCCATGCCCGGGGTTCTCACTTCTGACGCAGGACAAGACGACGCTGGCCCAGGTGAAGAATCAGTCTCTTGTGGCATCCTTCGCGTCCTTTGTCGACCTGTACCGACCGCTATACGGCATCCTGGAGAATGTGGCGACCATCGTGCAGACACGCGAGAACCGGGCCGAGGACGTGCTCTCGCAGCTGTTCTGCGCCATCGTCGGCCTAGGCTACCAGGCCCAGCTCGTGTTGGGCGATGCCTGGTCGCACGGCGCGCCGCAGAGCCGAACGCGCGTTTTCCTGTACTTTGCTGCGCCCGGCCTACGGCTGCCCGACGCGCCACCGCTGTCGCACAGCCACTACGCGGATGTCAAGGGGCGTGGTTTAGGAGAGATATCCAATGGCGAGCCGTTTGTGCGCCGCTCCTTCGCCCCGACACCGTTCTCCTATGTCAGTGCGGCCACGGCGACGGCGGACCTCCCAGCTGTCGGTGACGGTAAGCCCGACTCTGTGCCAGCGTTTCCGGACCACCGCGTTGGTGCCGGCGTCACTAGCCGGTTGCGTTACCAGATCGCGAGCATCCCCACGCACCCGCACGGCATGTCGTTTGCCAAGGCATGGTACGGCCACAGCAGGAATGGCATAGGCACAGGCGCAGGCACAACGGCAGGCAAAGGCGTCATGACCACGGCCGAACGCGCAATGTTTCCCGACACCGGCCCCCGCGTCGCGCCCATATCCAAAGCCTGGCGCCATGCGCGGCCGACGGACGTGTTCCAAACGATAACCACGCGCAACCAGCCCACCGACGCCCGTGCGGGGTCTGCCCTGCATTGGTCCGATGACCGGCCGCTGACGGTGTTGGAGAGCCGCCGGGCACAGGGGTTCCCAGACGAGGAGGTGCTGCTAGGGTCGTTGGCGGACCAGTGGAAACTGGTGGGCAACAGCGTCGCGAGACAGATGGCCTTAGCGCTGGGACTCAAGTTCCGCGAGGCATGGGCTGGGGGCCTAGGAGAATCGGACAGGGCCAGCGTGAGTAGTATGGCTGGGAGTGACTGGGACCGTGATACTGCGGGGAGGAGTGTCAGTGTTGTTTCCTCTACCCCTTTTCCCTCTTCTTTTGTCCCAGCAGTGCCGGCAGCACCAGCAACACCAACAGATGGGATAGGGTACGCATACCACCCGGACCTACCCCGTGAGTTTATGGACCTCACGGGTGATACGGACGAGTCACCCGAACCGGAACCAGCAACATCAACGATAGTAACAACACGGAGTGACACTCAACCCCCCACCGTCCCCGAAATTGTGGACCTGACTACCGACAACTCGGATTCGGATTCGGACATATTCACACCCCACGGCCCGAGTAAGAACCTCTACGCGGAATACAACACCATGTCGGAAGCGGACTCAAGCACCACAACTAGCGCCGGCCAGGACAGCACCATCCCCTCAAGAAAGCGGCCTTCCTTACCGCTGGTTGAAGCGGGGCCCGACCTAGAGGTGCGGCCTGCCAAAAATGCGCGGCTGGAATTACCTAGCGAGCCGTCGAGTCCGGACCTGGGGCCGGGTCTAGGCGTGGATTCATTCCAGCAAGCGGCAAGGCCAGCAAGAGAGGAGGATGACGGTGGGAGTGTGGCGGTAGAAGGACGTGCGCCGACGGTGGTCCGGTTGGCCACGCCGGATGATTGGGATGATGACGGAGAGGGAGGTTACGGACAGGCTGGATGATCCAGCAAGCGCCGAAGAGGTGTCATTTCTCGACAGACGAATATACACCCAGGTGCGTTGCATCTGACTTATAGAACAACAGAATCACACAGCACATCACAATACGGATTAAGACCCTCTAGAAACTGTCGTGGCATCGTGTCATATGCGGTGGGTCTTGTATCTCAGAGCGAGTGTGCGCAGAAGCCACACAAAAGTACCACAGAGAAGGTTCACTGTGAAAATTAAATTCGGACGACATGCTCCTTTCCGCTTAGCTTAGGCACAAATGCCACACGAAACAGCTTCCACGCAACTACCTAACCGCCAACAACTATCCAACTCTTACAGACAGAAACTCGACAGGATAGGCCTAATCTCAACATGAAGCAGGCCTTTAAAGTTGATCCTGGTAATAGTTTCTTCTTCTTCTTTATTCCTCTCTCTTTCTTTATCTTCTTCTTTTTTCTTCTTCCTTTCTTTTGTTTGTCAACGAGTTACAACAAAGACGGCCCGCTTCCATCGGCAGACTTAAGAGTGGCCCGTGCTTCCTTCCCGTTTGGGACATTGCCCTGGGGTTCAAGGGGCCCATGATCGATTGGCTCTGGGGTCTCAGCCCTGCAACGTCCCGCTGCCCTGACATCCGCTCTGACCAATCGGGAGCCGCCGGCGCCTGTTTTGTCGGCGATCTGGAAACGCCGCCAAAAATGTCCGCTCTTTCACACTTCACTCGCTCTTTCTTCCCCAACCTTTTTTGGGGGTTCGTTTGATCGCGCGGCGCTTGCAGAAATTGGTCCACGCCGACCGTTTGTTTCCACATTCACAAAATTCGCCGATGGCCAGTTGACGGTGAACCCCGCCCCGTTTGGCATATCTGAAGCTAGGCGGCTTTTCCAGATCTGCCCTGGCCGGGGTCCATCTATTGGCTGTCGATCCACGCGACCATCGCGGCCGCAGGACATGCGCGAGACGCACAGCACACAGCACGCGCATGGAACCGACAACGTTGCAACGGAGGGACTGCTGTTCCTCGTCTTCGCCTGAAGTATCCATCCCCTGCCCTCTTCCTCCCTAGTGCTAACCCCTGGCCCCTCAACTTGCCGCGGGGATATCGGCCACCTGACGCGGAGGGAGGGTAGGGGACGGCGGGTGGCTCATATGGGACCACGGCAAGGTGCAAAGTAGGGGAAATGGATGGCCCTGGGCTGTTCCGGGTTCAAGTACGAACTTGCCTGTACCGAGGGCGCCACGATGGCAAAATGCGGGATGCAGTCATCGAGGCCGGGCCACTTACACCCGCACTTCCCGTTCTAGACTTGCTGTGCTGCCTCGCCCCTCGTTCTTTCTTTCTTAATTCTAACAACGGCCTTGTTCTTCCTTCCCAGCTCCAGTTTTCTTCTTTCCCCATCGCTGATCCCTGCTGCGACTCAGTGTCGACTACCTCTTATTTCTTTCACTTCCAGCTCGGCTTTTGTTGATTCTGTTGCTCTTGTTCTTTGGACACCACCACCCGCCCCTTTGTCTTGTCGTGCTACGCGCGGGTCCGCCAGCATTCAGACGCCAAAGGAAATAACAAGTCATCCTCCGCCACCCGAACGAACACTGCACAGGTCTCTCTGAGTCCTGAGAAGCAGCTAGCCTGCTTTGACGTCTCTTGGGCCAGCAACATACTTATTTCACCTATCTTCTTCTCTGCTCGGGCCGGTCCCACTCCTTGTAGATTGTCCTTCTTCTTTTTCTTCGCCGCTCGACTGTAGCATAACCATTCTCACGTCACGCAAAAATGCGCATAACAACACTAATACTACCCGCCCTCGCCTTGATTGCCGGGATCGAGGCCAGTCCTCTTCGGAATCGGCCACAACCGCCCCGGGCCCCAAGGCACGGCGCTCGGATACCACGGGAGGCGGAAGAAAGCTTCGGATCTGTGAGCACTACCACTACCGAAACCCAGTCGGATTGCGAAGCGGAGACGGCGGGGTCGTCGGGGCGGACGGGGACGTCGGGGATCTCATCTTTGACGGCTGGGCTATCGAACACGCAAAGCTCGACTTTCGCTACCTCAACGATAGTAGTCGGTTCGGGAGTCGCGGACTCTACGGGAACGGAGGCTTCGTCGTCCTCCAGCCCGATTTCAACAACGAATACACACCCTTCCACCACGACAACCGGCTCGTCAGCATCTGACTCCGAGACCACATCGGCCACCAACTCGCCGGGCTTCGAAACCTCGCTTCACAGCACTCTCAATATACCCCTGAAAGGAACAACAACCGGCCGACCCTCAGTGATTCCCTTCCAATCAGGCACATCAAACACTGGCACTGACCTGGCATCTTTGACTTCTGGCCCCCCCAACACCTCGGTCTCCTCATCGATTTCGCCTACCACGGCGTCGGCCAGCCTGTTTGTCTCCTCTACCCGGCCTAGCGTCACCGGTAGACCCTTATCGGATATCCCGACCGTCATCGCGAATCCACCGGTGTCGACCGGGGCCGTATCCCCTGATGTGTACCAGAAAAACATCCAAGAGGCCCGGAGTTTCAACAAGCTCCTTGCCACGCTGACCGAACAGTCCGCCTGTCGCCAGGGCCAGGTCGCCTGCGTTTCCGGCGCCTTTGCCGAATGTTCCAACGACGGCTCCTGGACGCTCACCCCCTGTAGCGAACCCAACTACGCCTGCCTCGTCATGCCGATGAACTCAACTTCCGGTGCGATTCTCGGTTGTACGGACGCTACTCTGGCGAAGCAAGTCCTCGGCTCTATCCCGGATGCCTTGCTATCTGGGCTGCCCGGGCTAACATCAGCGCTCTCGTCGCTCCTCCCCCCCACCGGATCGTCTTCCGCAACGGCGTCCGGCGCCCCTGATAGTACCAGTGCGACCGGACGCAGGACCCGGACTGTCGTCGTGACTGTCACCACCCCGAGCAGCACGATCACAGTGACAGTCGACCCGACGGCCACAGCCTCAGTCCAGACGTCAGACATAGCCTGCACTGCGGAGCCTACGTCGGTTTCTTCTGCTGTCTCCACAGGAAATGGATCAGCGGGTGGCTTCACGGCCAGCTCTTTCACCGGCTCTACTTCCGGCTCGTCCTTCAGTGCAAGCACTGGCTCGGAAGTGAGCTCAACAGTCACCTCGAAATCCAGCGCAGAAACCGCCACCACACCACCCCCTAGCTCCTCTGGGGACGGCATCATTACCCGCACCGTTACCGTCAGCGGCCCATTAGGAACCGGAGTGTTTACCTACACTTACGACTTGGGTGACACCGCTAGCGCCTCATTCTCGACCACCCGTCGCCCCCCTCTCTTTTCTTCTGATCAACCCTTGACTTTTATCACTGCTTCCCTGGATTCCACCACCACAGCCTCAGTTACAACGGCAGCAACAGCATCCGAAACAAGCGAGGGCCCCGTTACCGCCGGCACCACCTCAGTGTCTTCCTTCTCGGCCGCCTCTTCTTCAAAACAACCCCCCAATGCAGATCCCAACAAGAGTCTATTCACCCTTGACCCCGTGCCAAGCGACACTGTCACCACCACGATCCGCATTACCGAGACGCCCACGACGGTGACCGTCAAGATGACAACGCAGATGACCACCACCGTTGTAGTAACCGCCCTCGCGACAACCTCTGCTTCATCCACGGGAGCCGATACGGCCGCGGCTACGGATGGGGATGGTGCTTCCTTAATATTTTCTCCCACAACGGCCTTGGTTGCAGCGTCCACCTCCACGGCAGAAACGGGTGTGGAAAAGGGCGTGACGGATAATTCTGGTAACTCCAGCTTTGTCGTCAACGCTAGGCCCAACTCGAATTCAGCGCCCGGTCCCGGCGACGGCCCCGCTGTCGAACTCGTGACTATCACGCGCAGTGTGACGATCACAGAGAAAAAGACGGAGACCGTGAGAGAAACGATCCGCGAGACGGTAACGGAGACTGCAACAACGACACCAATAGCGATGACTACTGGGGGGGTTGTCGCTCGGTAGCTTACGTACGGTTGTTTATTTCCTCCTTGTGAGATAAGAGCTGTGGGGAGGGGGGATGTAGAAGGAAAGGATTGGTTTATTTGATAATTTTAGTTGGGTCTTCTATGTTGGTTGGTTAAACTATGCCGGTAGTGCTCTTCAGGGAAAAATATTTATGTCGTCGTCTAGGCTTAAAGGTCACCCACGGGTCTGCCGTTCCATTCGTCTTCCCCATTTTTATTATTATTTTACTTTATTTTTCCAGATCCTAGCTAGTTCACCTCACTACTCGTAACTCGCCTCACCTGGAAAAAAGCAGTGGTTAATCTCGGCGTTTGAAACGCTGGGTCGGTTGAGTAATTGGCGTTCATGATTTGGGGGGGGGGCTATATGTTATATATTGGAAGTGTCACTCTTTGACTCGGTGAAGACAATCAGTTATGTGAATTGGGCTCAGAAACCCTCAAGGTCGTCGACGATAGGAAGAAAGACTTCAGAAAAAGATATCGGGCGGCGGTGAAAGGTTCAAGTCGCTGATGTGAAACACAAAACCGTCAAGTATATATATATACATATTATATATATTATCTTACTCGAAATACTCTGAACGGAATTCCTAATCTGTCTGCGCGAAAAATAACCCGTAACAAAATATATAACCCCAGCCAAGGCTCCTGTCCCCGGCGGCCTCAAGTACCCTCATGTCAAGCTCATGTGTGTCATGCCATCATATCTTCGTGCTGGTCCTGACCGTCATAATACATGTAGTCGTAGTTAGAAAAATCAAGGAGGACAAAAAGGGATGGGAGATGAGAAGGAAAATGAACAGGAAAATGACGTATAAATATACCGTCGTAAAACATTACGCCACCTCGATCGAGGCCAAAACAAAAGGGAAAAGAAAGCAAAGTGAACACATGGATATATATCAAGAAGCACAGGAGACAGGGATGTAGAAAAAAGCAGAAAAGACGAAAATATGTAAGAAAGCACAGGGGACGAACATATATAAAAAAGCACAGGAGACGAGAACGGCATGCGAAAAAAATGGGGGAACCGGATATATATTTTCTCCTCACCACCTTCCAAGAAACTAAGCAACCCCGCCTCAGCGCCTCCTCCGAAAGCGACTGTTGTGACCCGGTCCACCCTTGGATCCCGTGTTCCGCAACTTGAGCCGCTTGAAATTGGCGTGTGCCGTCGCCTTCACCTTGCGCACAGCGCGTTTGATGACACCCCCTTCTTCTTCTTCCTTACTCGCTGCTGCGCCTCCGACGACTGTGATCTTGTTCTTCGTCAGTTTCCCTTGGGCAGCCTTGGCTTTGCCCTTGGGCTGGACCACGGTGCCGGAGTCAGAGTCCCCGGAGGAGTCGGCATCAAAGTCGGAGAGATTGAGGTCATCGTCGGAAAGGAGAAGGTTGCCATCGCCGCCTGCGGTGTGGGACGGGACGGTGGCGGGATTGAGTTGCGTTTCGGGAATCAGGTTGTCATCAACGTCCTCGCCCTCGTCCTCGTCACTGACGGCGGGCAGGTTTTCGGTCTGCTGGGTGGGCCGCCGGGCGCGAGTTGGGCGCATCTTGACAAGGCGGGTAGTGCGTTTTTGGCCACGTTTCTTGAATTGGCGGAGGGGTTGGGGAAGGCTGCGACCCTCTTCGTCGGGGCTATCGAAGAGAGCGTCCTCGTCAAAGCCAGAGAGCAGACCCGGGTGGGCGCTGCCAGCTGGTTGATGTCCTCGGACAACACCTTGGGCGGGTGGTTGGCGGTCTGGATGAGTTGCAATTTGGCCGTCCTCTACTTCCACATCGCCTGTCGCACCACTGGCCGCCTGTTTCGTTCCGATTCCCATGCCCGATTTTGCGCCAGTCTCAGAACCAGGGGCAGCCGCAGGGGTAGATCCATCATCACCGTCCATCTCTCTCTCCATCTCCCTCAAGGCCTCCTCGTCGTCATCGAAAGCCTCGTCCTCCAACTTCCTCAGACCAGCCACGACACTGCTCAGGCTTCGACCAATACTAACACCCAGTTTTCGCGGTAGCCGTAGAGGACCCATCTCCTTCCACGCCTCATCCTCCGCCCCCACGCCTCCAGCGCCCTGATCACCCACATGATCATGCTCGTCGACGGGCGCGAGCCCTGCCGACTTGACCGGCGCAGTGATCGACCTCGCAAACGTACGGCGGCGAAGAAACGAAGGCGTCGAGCTGGTAGGTGTGTTGCCCACACGAGACTTGGTGACCCGACTGTTAGACGGGGTCTTGAAGAGTTTGTTCTCCTTGTCATGTCCTCGAGAAGGGGTGGCGGCTGTGGTAGATGTGGGTGGGAAAAGTGTTTGAGAGTTTGTGTGCTTGGATTGGGGGGTTGTGGCAAAGCGGGCGGTGGTGGGCGTTGCCGCTGTCACTGATGATGTTGTTGTATCTGCGGGAAGAATTGAACCAAAGGTGCGCTGCTTGCTAGGTGTTGCCACGCCGGAGAGGCTATTGATGGCAGCTGTGGTGTCTGTGGCAGAGCGTGAAGGAGTGCGGCCGAGAAGGTCGAAGAGACCAAGGACACGGCCGTCCTTTTGAGGTGTTGGGCTGATCGAAGTCAGGGCCGTGACAAGTGGGGTGACAGCCTGGGTCGTTGAAGGTGTGCCCGGGTCGTCGTTTGCCATGGCGTTGGTGGTGTGTTCGGGAGGCTGGGGTCGCGGGGATGTCCGAGCCGGTCTGGCCTTCTTGGAGGGCGTTTGTGGAGGGGGAAGAGCGACGTCGGATTGGGTGCGCTTGCGGTATTGCCGTTGTTGCTGCTGCTGTTGTTGGGAGTGGTCCTCGCGGACGGGATCTGAAGTAGCCGGAGGCGGGATCCTGCAGGCGAGTATGTCCCGAAGCCTGTTGTACTGTTTGTACTTGCGGGCTGCGATGTCGGGAAACTGTTAGCCGAGACTAGAACCATCATGACCGCGGTCGCCGCAATCGCCACGACCATCTCATGGGGGTCGCTCTCTCCGAAATGACTGCGGGGACTGTGGTGGCCGTCGCAGGGACGACGAATTGGTACCACCACCACCACCAGCAAACGAAAAGAGAGGGGCACGCACCAATGTCTGGATTCTGCTTGATATCGCCGCGGCCCGGCTTCTTTCCCGCGTGCGCGTTTGCCCAGTCGCCCTCCCACTGCTTCAAATCGGCTCGCAGTGTCAGGGATTGGCTCTCGTAGGCCGCTCTCGCCTCGTCATCCATGGTCGTGGGTGCGTTTTGACGGGGGGCTGCGTCGCTGCCTGGATATGTGCCGAATATCGTCTGTTTGGTGTAGATGGCGTCAAAGGCGGTGCCCTATTCCGTTCGTTGCTATGTTTTGGATACCTTATCCTGTGTGCTGTATTCTTTGCAAAGTACAGTACACCGGGTACTCCCGGTCTGGGACAGACGCGTTGAGACGCGTGCGAGAATTGACCCCACATCTGCTGCAGAGAGATCATGCTTGGCACCGTCAGGCACAGCCTGCAGGAGCACCCCTGTTCAAAAATTCTTGGCGAGGCACGCTGCCCCACCTTAAACCTCCCTCATCTTCCTGAGGTCGAAGTTCGACGGCCCAGACTCACGAGACCCTCGCCATCATTGACCCTCACATGCCGCTGGGAGCCCATGGACATAGGAGTAGATTCCGGTAGCCCCGAAGACATTCAAACACAGGTCCTCCAGACGACTCTTAACGAGATAGAAAGCTCACGACAAGACCGCACGGGTTCAGCTTCAGGAAATTCCAAGGATTCTGACTGCTCCTCTTCCTCCACCTCCCGCTGCTGCGTCGTGTGCCTCGAGTCCGTCTCCGAGCCCTGCGCTGCCCTTCCCTGTGGTCACGACCATTTTGACTTTCTCTGCCTCGTTAGTTGGTTGCAGGAGCACCCAAACTGCCCGCTATGCAAAGCGAACGTCTACAAGGTCCGGTACACGGACGGCCAGAAAGCTGATGCCATCTACCGTGTGCCTAACGCACCTCGAACCCGCGATAAGTCAGTTGGGGATGGAGATGGGTCTCGGGCTACGGAGGAAGCGGCGAATTCGACCTTGATGCGAAGAAGGTTTGCAGGTCGAAACGGCTTTCTGCGGGAAGCCAGTCCAAGACACCCAAGACCTCCCCCAACTGAGGACGAAGCTGTTCGGCGCCGACGCCACATCTACAGACATCAGCTCTACTCTCTCCGTTTGTGCCCCGGCTAGTTTAACGCCTCCCTCGTAAAAGCTATGGAAACTGACCCCCCTCGCCCCGTTCCAGACGTAGGATCCAACCGCATCTCCCAATACCGCCCGGCCCCGACCGCTGTCCAGTTCGCGTCCACCCCGCATCTCGTCTCGCGTGCCCGCCTCTGGATCCGCCGCGAGCTGCAAGTCTTTCCGTTCCTCTCTGACACTGCCGACGACAACACATCCCAAGCGCGACGCCACAGCCATAACGCGGAGTTCTTACTCGAGTACATAGTCGCCATCCTCAAAACGGTTGACCTCCAGGGTAGTACTGGCCAGGCTGAAGCCATGCTGGCCGATTTCCTGGGACCTGAGCACGCCCGTCTGTTTCTGCACGAGCTGCGCACATGGCTGCGAAGTCCGGCTGTTGGGCTAGCGGCCTGGGATCGCGAGGTGCAGTACCCGGACCCAGATCGACATTTCAGCCCTGTTGAGGAGGTTGAGCGGGAATATGGAGACGGTGAGCGCGAGTATGTTGGTGATAGGCGTGATCGAGGGAGCGGAAGGGGCCAGTCGTGGCGTGACCGTGACGGTGATCATTGGAGGGCCGATGGGAGGGGCAAGAAGAGGAAGCGGAACACAGCGGAGCCTAAGGTTGACCACGACGGTAAAGAAAGTAGGCTCAGGAGGGAAACATTGCCAGATAGTTGACGCCCAAGCCGATGATTTCAACGGTTTAAGATTAGTCCCAGACATGGTAGCAGACACGAATTATTACAACACCGCCCGTAGCGAACCGCCTGTATTGGAATGTGCTTCATGGGAGAATGGGAGAAAGCCAAAAAGAACGCTACAGATGGGGGTATTCTGGGGGCCTCGGTGGCAGGAGGGCCGTGGACCTTCTACATATACTACCGGACGGTGGTGAGGGACGGAAGGCGCTCGAGAGCGTGGCCTTGGTGCCGAAGAGCTGCTGCAGTGGGGGTCCCGGCCAGTCTGCCGCCCACCATCTCGTTGGTGAATGTTGAACAGTGATACTAAGGAGATCTCAATGAGGAGGTGAAGAGAGAAGGGCGGCCGAAATACTGAGGGCAGAGATAGAAAGAAGGCGAAAACGCTGTGATATCTCCAGGGTCTAATGAGACAGAGGAGGCAACACTACTATCACTCTCCGCTTAACAGGTGATATTCAAATTACCATTGACCCTACTGTGACGGTTCCATGACGGGTAGAGTATTAAAGTACACTGGCATGAATCCTAGAACATAGGGGCCGGTTCGCACTGCCTGAGATACCAAAAGATCAAGTAGCTTCCTTATCTAGGTACCGACTAGTTCAGTTAAGCCAAGAAGATTAATTCCTTGCACATTGACAACGTGTAATACATGGATGGAACTCAAGCTCCAAATAATCACGACAAAAACACATTAAACACATTAGGGGGACTAAATATCAACGGCGTCTTAGCACACCAAGATCACATTTTTTGACCCCCTTACAATATGATTGATACGCCATACACATTTACATGAAAAACCAAGAAAAGCATACACGACCAACTACTACATACTCTCATTTATCTCGATTCTCCTCTGCTCGTTTCTCCCCTTTTGATATTTCATGGGCTGAGGAGTCCAACTCCGTTTCTGGTCCAACGCTGAACCCGTTGCCTCCCTGACGGCCCCCTCACACACCTCCCTGGCCTCTTCCACTTTCTTTTTGGCTGCTCAACCGGCGCCGGCCTTAGCTTCCCAACTCGGGTCCGCTTCACGAGATAAAAGTTCACACAGGATCCCCTCTTATCGGAAGCTGAAACAGGGGACAACGAAAGTAAGGCAGCACTGGGGGAGTTGGAGGTGGGTGAATGGAGCGAAATGCTCTCCGTTTGCGGATGTGGGGAGGTTGTCTCGATGTAGAGTATAGCGATACTGGAAAGATAGATTACATGCCCTCAAAGTCGCCACCGAGGTCATCCTCGTCCAAATCGCCTTCCTGGATCTCCTTAGCCATCTCCCGTTCGCGCTCGCGGGCCTCCTGAGCATTCTTGAGTTCGAGGCGATGCTGGTTCATGGGAAATCGCATGGCCTAGAAAGAGGAGGAAAAGGGTTATCGTTAGCACTAGGTCGCAAGGCAAAACAAAAGAAACTCAAATAGAAAGCTTGGGATGAGAAGGAGCATACCTTGACACTCTCGTCATGCAACGCTAGACATGCGCGGATACGGTCATGGAAGGCCTCGCCCGGCTCCCGGGTAGCATACACATCACCAATCTCCTTGCTCTTCATGAAGCCACGCTCGCGGTCGAGCGTCGCTTCGATTACGCCGTCGCGAATCGCCTTAGCGACAATGTACTCGGCGCTCTCTTCTGAGCCGAGGTGCAGGCGGATGCAGATGTCGCGGAGAGAGATGCGGCTGTAGCTTAGGCTCATCATCCGGATACCCGTCTTGATGACGTTTTGGCGCAACCGCAGGATCAGTGTGTAAGTGCCGTCGCGACGGAACGTCTCAGCGTGTTCGGCAATGATCGTTTCGAAGTCCCCGAGGTTTCCCACTCGCACTGCCTGAACGAGCAGGAAGTAAGGGCGCAATGCCGACTCCATGCTCGATTGGCGGAACGTCGCCCGGTCGGGGATGTCACCTAGGAGGAGCTCTACTACGAGTAGCAGCTTGGTTGCGGTCTGGCTGAAACCGAGAGCGGATGCACTTGAGGGGGCCTTCCGTGTCGCGGCGGTCAGATGTTCGTGGGCCTCGGTGTACCGGAGTTGAATGGCCCGGGTGCGGCCCAGGTAGTAAAGGAAGCGGGCGACCTGGTTGTTGGCGGCATTCTCGGGGAACTGAGTATGCGAGACGAGAAGATCGGCTTGGGAGATATGCGACGTGAGGAGGTAGTTCCGTAACAGCAGCACAATGACCGTGGCTTGTGTGTCGACGTCCTTGCGCAGAACGGCTGTCCTGAGCGCGGCGAGCAGGGTCGGGCGGATTGACACGATCGGCGACTGCGGGGACGGCGGGAGGGGCGCGCTCTGCTCGGCAAACAAGGAGTAGTAGAAGTACACTTTCGCAGCGAGGGTATCAAGCGTGCGGCGGTTGGCACCCCGGATCCGGTCAACCAGGGATTGGGAGAACTCAAAGCCCTGCTGCAGCTGCTTGGTATCACGCAGTACCACCTGGGTCAGGATGCCAAGGAAAACATCGACCTCGGGAATCACGTCCTTGGTTTCTTTCTTCGCGCCGTTCTTGATAGGAGCAGTCTTCGGCTCGCTGTCTACGTCCATCTCCGAGCCAGATGACCGACCCAGCCCCACATCCAGTCGCCCGATGGCCCGCAGCATTTGCTTCGCGCCATCGATATTCGCTGAGGTAGCGGGGTAGGTTTCTGAAATGGCCTGGGCGAGAATGTCGGGGGTCAAGCGTTTCCGGATGGAGGAGATGGACCGCAGGGCACGGAGCGAGAACCTGGCGTCGAAAAGGGCCACAGCACGATCTAGAAGTGCGAAGTTGCTCTTGATGTCTGCACACATTGGTTCTGTTGTTAGCGCTTCCAATAAGAGTCGGCAAGTTTAATCACACTATTCAAATAACCTAACATACCACTGATGGTCTGCACAACAGGGTCAACCTTAGCCTCGCCGCTCTCGTCGGCCTTCTCCGCGTCATCCATGGTGACATCGCCCTCCGCGTCGTTCGGAGGTTGGTCCGACGCCTGTGTGGCTGCCTTCGACGGCGGCACCACCACGGTCATCTCGTCGTCTCCTTCCTTCTTAGCCACCTTTTTTCCATTTGGCTTGATGTCTTTGCCCCCGCGGTAGCCGCCGTTCTCGACAGGCTCCTTATCAGGTGTTTTGCCAGGCATGTCGGAAACTGGACTGGCGGGGTATCGAAAGGGGTGGCGGTGGGTTCGGGGGCCGCTGGTGTCGGGGAGGCGGCTGCTTCGACGACGTCCGGCGGGTAGAGAGAAGAGGAAGCTGATGATCCCGAGGCGCGCGGCGTTGCTTGTGGGCCGCCTGGTCAGATGGGAGTGACACTCGGAATTGATGGGGGTTGGTGTGCGAAATGCGGGCAGTCCACAAACAGGTTCAACCACAGCGGGTGGGCGGGATGAGGACGGTGAAAAAAAAGAAAAAGGTATCGAAAGCGTAAGTGCAACGTCCTACAGGCCGTCGACGCCGCGGTGTGAATGGAAGGGGTTGCTGGGTTCGGGTCTGTGATGCAGGAGTAGAAGGTTCGAAAAGCTCGAGGCAAGTCGGAGATTGGGAATCGGGAGGCATTCGCCAAACGTGACACAGGCCATAGGCGCTGCATAGCGTGGAAGCTGGTCGAGGTGTGAAAGTACCTAGCTAAGCAGCGGTACATCATTGCAGGTCCTATTTTGCAGCGGGCTGCGGTTCCACAGAAGTAGAAGCTCGGGCCATGGTACTTTAAGCGCTGCGCTGAACTGCGCTTTGGGAGACAAGGGCAGGCGGCTGCGGCTGTCCCCACCGGCGCCTGGCCCACTTGGGCTGGTTGGCTGCTTTGTGACGTTGTCGATTTGCTGCCTGTTGGGTGTTTCTACACCGCGATTGCGCCTTGGCTACGCCCGAATCCGGCTGGGACGGACATGTAATCAGGTTCATCAGTCTCGACATCCGACCCTTCCTCTGTTCTTCCGCCCTTCATTTACTCAGTTTGGACCTGACAACTAGTTATTGATTTTGAGCATGAGTTATAAGCACCCGCACAGAGGTTGCCCGTTTTACAAATCGCCTTCCCACTGGTCAAGTCGGCAGGTCACTCAGCCCCGTCTTCCCTGGCTAAAAATACGATCGTTGTGCCGTGAGCGTCTCCCTTACAGAGTCCACCTAAAAGCAGCAGCGGGGGGTCAGTCGGTCGGTCTCCGAGAGAGGAGGTATTTAAAAGATGATTCGACGATAACAATGAAAACCCGTCTCCTCGAGCGAGCGTGTGGGAAAAGACGATGAATCCTAAACAGATGCACTACCGATAAGAAAGACAGTAATGATCACCTGCACGAAGCAGTACTTCACTTTTTAAAAGAAAACTGCGAGCAAAGCATGTGTTATTTCCCCTAAAACGCCACCAGAATCAAACACAGGCGCAAGCAAGCTGAGAGAGGTTGAACGAACAACCAATATAAGACCTGAGCGAGGTCTGACTTTGCCCTTTCCTCAGAAATTCATCCCCATGAGCCTAGAACGCCACATGTATTACCCCCTACAAAGTGAAAACCACCTCACAGTCATGTCTGGAGTAGAAAAAAAAAAGGACAAAAAAACCACGTCATTTGCCCCATCATCTGTCCCGCCAGGGATCAATCTGTCAAAAGAGAACACGGCAGCAAAAACAAAGCCACAGCGAACACCAGTAAGCATTCCACCAAATATTGAATGTGAACACGGAGAGAGACAGCGAAAAGCACGATTGCTCTATGGAAAGCAACGAGCCGGGCTATCTCAAAGATCTCCCTTGCCAGGAACAACCTTGGCTGCCTGCACAGCGCTCATCTTCTTGATCCACGAGCTGTTGGGCTGGACCTTGCGGACAGTACGCAGCTCCTCACTAGAGTAACCGGGGATGCGAATGTTGTAGGTGCGCTCCAGTACCAACTGAATGTCGCGAATTTCGAGGACCTTGGAGCCGCGCTCCTTGGCGTTCCGGCAGGCTTGGGCAACGGCGTTGTCAACGAACGAGTCGGCCAAGTTGAGGACAGACTATGCGAGACACTAGTTAGCATGTACAGGTGCAAGGCAAAATAAACAGAAAGCGAAAAACGTAAAGATCGGGTGCGGAAATAAACGTTTCTTACCTCTTCCATATCGGGAGTTAGCAGGTTGCCGTCTTGGCCCTCGGCGGTACCGCCACAAACCTGGCGCACGAGCTCGTCGAGCTTCTTCTTGTTGAGAATGCGCTCGCCTTCGCCCTCGAGCTGGTAAGCCGGGGCCTTCGGGAGGGCAGGCTGGTTCATGACGCCTCCGCCGATGCCGCCGCCGGCACTGTAGGTGGGGCGGCCCGCGCTGCCAATCCCACCGATGCTGGGTGCCGGAGTCGGCATTTGGGTGGCCTTGTCGGGAAGGACCTTGGGAATGGGGAGTTTGGCTTGTAGATTCTGTGCTGGCTGCTGCGGCTGTGGAGGGTGCGCGTGGGGATGACCTTGGTGCTGCTGTTGCTGTTGCTGTTGCTGCTGTTGTTGTTGTGCCGCGCCAATTGGGCCGAGACCAGCCGGTGGGTTGCTGCCAGGTCCGGACGAAGGGGCTGCAGAAATCGAGCCGGGCCGCTGCGACGCGAGGTTGACGGCAGCCGCGTGGGTCAAAGGGCGAACGTTGGTGTTCGCAGCGGTGGGCGTCGCCGACTGCGGGGTTTGTAGGCGCGCCGAGTTCTGCGTGGGAGTCCCCGCTGAATGCATTCCACTTCCTGCTGCCGCAGCCGCGAGAGCTGTGTTGAGAGGGGCGGGTCCGGACTGCGCGTTGGCTTCCATTTTGACTGGGGCGTTCTGGATCTGCTGCGGCTGCTGAGTCGGTTGTGGTTGTGCTTGAGAGACGGTAGGTTGTGCCGAGGGGGGTTGGGTGACCGGGGATAGTTGTGCCTGTGCTGGTGTCGCCGGAGTTTGTGGCGGGTGCTGGGGGGCCGTACCGCCTTGTTGTTGCTGTTGCTGTTGCTGTTGCGGTTGCTGTTGCTGTGCAGGCACAGTGTTCATCGCGGCTGACGCGCGACCGGCCACCAGTTGCTGCTTTTTGGCGGCTTCAAAAGCGGCATTCACAGCAGCAGTGGAGTTTTGCATAGGGTTCGCAGCGGTTGCAACCGCCACTCCATTGTTCGCCCCGGGGCCAGCCTGGGCCGCACCTTGCCCTCCCGCGGTCTGCGGTCGAGCCTGGTTCGTGCCAGCGTTGGGACCCGCGGCGCCGTTTTGGCCAGGCCGCTGGTTGCCTCCAACGGAGTGTTGCTTGCGCATCTGGTTGGCAAAGGAAATGGCTTCCGCATATTGTTTGTTGATGGTAGCCTTGCGTTCTTCGTACTTCTGTCGGTCTTCTGCGGACAGCATTTTGTTTTGCTGGAGAGTCTGGTCGATGGTCTTCATGGCATTGCGAGCATTTTCCATTCGGTATATGGCCCCGGCATATCTTGTCCTGATCTCCTCCACCCACTTCTGCGGGTCCGCGACATCTTGTGGTGCTTGGAACTGGATTTCATTGAGATGGCTGATGATATGAGCAGGCAGGGCTCTCGCTTGGCCCCCTTGGGCACCGGCAGCAGCCTGTTGGGGGTTGGAGGTCCCCGTGTTTCCCGGAGTGCCACTTCCCTGAGCGGTTGGAACGGGCTGTGCCTGCTGTGCGCCTTGGCCTTGACCGAGCTGCTGGGGACCTGGCTGTCGTTGTTGTTGCTGCTGCTGCTGCTGCTGGAGTTGCAATTGTTGTTGCTGGAGCTGGAGCTGTTGTTGGTGTTGCTGCTGCTGAGGAGTTTGTTGGGTCTGTTGATTTTTCTGCACCTGGGCACGGCGTTGCTGAATCTTGGCCAGAAGCATCCTCCCAAAATCAGCAATCTTTTTCTTCGCCTCCTCCTGTTGAGGAGAGCCCTGGGGCGCCGTGTCGTGCACTTTCCAAAGGTTGGTGAGGCCCTTCTCGTATCTCACCTTCTCCTCCTCGCCTAACAGAGTGATATTCCGCATCATCTCGGGTCGATACAACGGGGGCCCCGGTGGTCGGTTCTGGGCGCCGGGAACCTGGGGATTTGGCCGGCCCGCCATTCCTGGGCCCGGTGCTGGATTCATGATGGAACTTTGACTGGGGTTTACCGGATGACCTCAGTTGCGCTGGAAGCGAGGGCCGGGCAGGGATCACAATGGTATCGCGCGGGGCAGGGTCAAGTTCAAGGAGGTGTCTCGGTATTTCGACAATTCTGGATTTGATTTCGACACTCGATGTTCGGTACTCGATGCTCGACGTTTGATGCTCGATGCCCGATGCCTGATCGATGCCTTCACGGAGGCTGCGTGTGTTGTTCGCACGGGCAGTCGTGGCCAACCCGGGGGAAACAATTGAACCGCAACAGTTCGCTCTCAGAATGAAACCGGAGACTTAATTCGGCGTGTCCAACGTGGATGGAGGTTGCGGCAAGTGGCTTATTATAATCGAAATGCTGCCTTGATACTTACCTAGCAGGAGCGCGTGGGTGTTGGAGTTCGACGCGATTGCTGCAAGGGGGCGGGCCTTTTATATTGGGGCGGGCAGACTTCCCACTACTGTCTGATTGGTCAGCCTTGCATACGCCCTGGAGCCTCGCTCGGTGTCTACCTTCCGTTCAAGATCCAGAAAATTAGTTTCCTTCCTTCGCTGAATTGACGCACAATGATGTCTATCTTGCGATTAGGCCAGCCGATTATCCCGCCAAGCCCGCAACTCGAGATTCCAACCCGCCCGGAGCGCATTGGACATCCCGTCGTCAGTCCCGTCATCGGCCGAATTTATAGATTGATTTAACTACCGGAAAAGGTCCAGTCACCGGAGCATATGGATATTATATGCGCCACCCATGACGGAACAATGCCGTTTCACTATGCTACTGGGATCATCATGGTTGATGCCGGAAACACATAATCAAACTCAACCTCTATTATCTCCAGGCACCGAGTGATACACTAAATTTTGAAGAAGCGCGGTCTATACGAATATAGCTGTCTAACACGTCTTCCGGATACCGAGTGTGGCCTGCAACAGCCCATCCGACCATTTTGGGCTTGAAAATATCATGCAGCGCCTGGAGGTAATATGTACGTCACATGCTGTAGGTATCCTGCCATGCCTGCCCGGCATCACGTCCCTTTGCTTCCATACACTCACTAGCCAGAGAGGACCTACCGTCCTCCTAATCATTGATGGGTGTGGGGGTCGGGTAATAGCCTCGCTGCGTCGCCATTCCAGTTTGTATCCTAGAAGCCCCTCTTATTCCATTCACAGCCCGGGTCTCCCCCATCCTAGTACAGGATAATGTCGGCATTATGAAGGTACATTACACCGAATAAACAGAAACAGAACACAGAAACAGAAACCACGCTCCAGATGCCGCCGGCTCTCTCGTTACCCTCATACTACATATGCATGCACCAGGCAGATTGCTGTGATCGTCACCATCGTTGTCGTTGTCGTCGTCACCGTCGTTGTTTATTGCACCCGCTTTTTGTACTGCCATTGTGGCGTTGTCGCATTGTTTATCGTCGTTGGTCATCATCATCGTTATCGTGGTTGGTATGGGTATCGGGGAGAACGAGAAGAGAAGTGAAGTGAAAATGCAGGTTGGTAAGTAGAGGTAGAAATCGATAGTTGTGTGTGGCCCACATCGGTGAGGTACACTTGAGAGGTTGGGCCGATCCCTCATTGTATCGACTGCCGACATGGGAAGAAAAGGTAGGTCGACGGGGCCGCTACGGAGAATCAACCTCCATGCTAACATATTCATAGTAGGGGAGCTCTCGGGCGAGCGACTCCCCAATAATGATTTCGTCGTCGCTCGAGGCTGGCTCGTCAAGCTCATCAATTCTCGGCGCCGGCGGATCAGAGAACTGCAGGCTGCGACGATCACCCACCCTCCGACGGAGGCGGCGTGCGCTGGAGCCGGCCTCTTCAACGCCCAACAGCGAGCGGATATCCTCACGGTCCGTGTCGCTGCCGATGCTCTCGCTGATGGTGCGCTTGCCGATGCTTCCTGACGTCATACGTTTGTGGCGCCGCTCCGCACGGCGCTTCATTAAACAGGCATGAAATTCCTGCTCGTCCATGTCGGTCAGATCCGAGTCGTCACTGCAGTTGAGGCTGAGGCCGTTGAACAGGTTTCTCGAGTCAATTTCGGGCCGGGTGCGCGACCCCGAGCGGCTATGGTCTGACTCCGGATACTCAATTGCGCATGGCCGGATGACATTGGCCCGGTCGCTGTCACTCTCGCCGAAGTCGCTCATCTCCTCAACGACGAGCTCCGTCTCCGTGACGATGCGGGTGACCCGGACGGGCGGCCGGGGCGCAGGTGGGTCCGGTGTTGGTGGTCGTAAGCCCTCGGTCGCCGTCGGCGGCGAGGGAGGAGAGAGGGCAGCGAAATCATCAGAATCATCCGAATCTTCGGAGTCAGACGCTGGTACGGACGACGAGCTACTCGATCGCGGCGAGAGCTGGCCGGGGCGGATGGCCCCGGCGTGGTTGGAGAAGGCCATGTTCATCAGGCCGTTCACCGCCGCTTGGCCGATCGGCACTAACAGCGGCGGCGGGGCCATTGGACGACGGTGTTGGGCTCCTTGTGATGGTGGTGGTGGTGGTGGCCGTCGTTCCCGAGGCCGGGGACTGCTCTTGCGGCCGAAAACGGGAGAGGCGGTCCTGGGGGTCTCGGGTGGTGATGACGGCCCCACGGTCTGTGATATTTTGGAATTCGTCGTTGCTGGCCACATGTTCTGCCGCTGGTGCTGCAGCCCGGACGAATTCGGTTTGGGCTTCGATTTCCAATTGTTGCGTTGCCACAGTCGTTTTGCTGGGGACCCTGCCGCGGGAGCTTATCGATTGACCCTCCTGCTCGGCAAATGTGGGGTAGACGAACAAAGGCGGAATGGCGGGGAAGACGGGACAATAGGTAGTGTAGGATGACGGGAGGTTGGAGGGACAAAGAAGAAAAAGAAAGGAGGAACTAAAAAAAGAAGAAGAAGAAGAAAACGGGAGAATAGCGGTTATGGTGGAAGACGGCGCAGCGGATCAGGGCGTCAGCACCCAAAGAATAAACCTCCAGCCAGGAGAAGATATGGGGCTACGGTTGGTTGTCATGATAGTCTCGTGCAGCGTCTGAGTGCAGGTTGTGGGCGTGCAGCGCAGGCCGATTCCCGATAGTTTTCTTTTTTTTTATGATTGTCTGAGCAGCAGCGCACGACAGAGCGGAGGTACCTGAGGTCGAGCAGGCAAGCGAACGATCGGGAGAGCGAGCAAGCTGTCGGGACTGCGGGGGTGGGTGCTTCTGGTTTCCTGCGTGTGGACAAGCGACGCTGCGCAAACTGGCTGGCTGGTGCCACGGCTCAGATGTGCGCCGTTGCGCTGCCCGTCGTCGGCGCGCAAAAGGCACGGCAGCTTGGGTGCCGGCAGCTTCGTGGCCCTGGGCGGTCTTGGGACGGGTTGTCGCAAGAGCGGGGGTGGCGGCCACGGGGCCGTTGTGAGAGAGTGCTGGGAGAGGACCTGAGAGCAAAAATCCACCCTTTTGGTTGAGGAGTGCCCGGGTGGCTGCCGGAGCTCAGCTCCCCGTAGCTTAGGCTGCGTGCCTTTTGTTCAAAGTGCGATGATTAGCGGTTTGTTTAGATCCTGGAAACCAGGACCGTTCTTATCGGGGGAAAAAATATTCTGTCGTTCGGGACTGGCTCTGCGCAACTACTTGTGCGAATTTCAATTCTGCTCCGGGCCGAAGATCCATCTTATAGTTTTGCCAGCAATTCCCTCGTGTCTTGGTGCAGGGCTTTCCAACCCCGAACAACACCAACGGACCGGACGGGGGCAGTGCAGGGGTGCAGGACGGCTGGCGGTTCTCGTTGAGGTCGCTCTCAAAAGCTTTCTTCAGTGGCCGGCCTCCGTTGGCGGGTCGGAGCTGTCGCGGCAGCTTGGGCAGCAATGCTCCAGCAAACCCCTGGCGTTCACCCCCAGGGGAGAGACACAAGCGAGTGTATCAAGAGAGGTGTAGCCTGTCAGAGCGATTTGAGAGCAAGACTTTGCACAGCACGAAGCCGGCGGTCGGCGCAAAACCCCCCCACCTTTTTTTCTCGGCGCCGGGGTTTCTGCTGTGCTGTGTTTCTTGACACCAGACCTTTGCTCGTGTGTTCGTGGTTGAGTTGTTGTCCGTCGAGTAATCTCTGCACAACCATCTCTGCGCAACGGAGCAGAGAAGCACACGGCGAATACTGGCGGCGAGCGAATCAAGTCCCCGGTTGCCACCGAAAGTCTCGGGGTACACGGCTTCCTGTCTTCGAACCCGGAACGGGCTTCTGGCCGAGGCGGGTGCACACAGCACCCAGTTCACGGACAGGAAAATGAGAACATGAATCCTGCGTAAAAGGTTGCCGACTGTAAAGAGCTAGATGGAAAGCGGTCTAGTCCGTCCACTCCCGGGTCTTTGCCGCATCGGCGCGGCCGCAAAAATATAATAGATACATGTATGTCCACGCTGTGGTTGCTGTGCCTTGTGGAGCGTTTCCGCAAATGCGCACACGCCCAAAATGATCGGCACTCGACTCAAGCCGATGAGTCGATGACCGATGCTGCTATTCAAGGAGCCAACAGCGCACCGCATTCAAAGAGATTGGAGCTCTAGAGTGGACTGTCAAGGACGGAGTGGAGCAGCGTGCTGCCCGAAGGAGGGTTGGGCAGGAGAAAATGCTGCAGCTTTTTGCTCGCTCGAATGGACAAGTAGTCTCAGCAATGTCGTCTTTCGATGAAAAGCAGATGTGGGCAGAGATAATTTAGGTCACGTGGACTCGCGGGTTGTGGGGCTTCGGAAAGCATGCACACGCGCCAAGACCTGTAATCGCAGCAGCGCAGCCCCCCGACCTCTTCTCCTCAACACCACGACTGGAAACCCCACGACTTCTGGACAGGGCAACCCACAACCTGCCAATCCCATTGATCAAATCGCCCACCATGCCCCTCCTCTTTACTCATCTGGAGCAAATCTCCGTATCCTGTCAAGGCATTGACAGCCTTCCGTAAGCCTAGCACGGCCTTGAAGCTCACCCCTTCTGCCCCTCTCAAAAGTAAACAGACAAATCGCCCACCTCCAACTAACAGCACCGGCACCGTAGCTTTCCACCCCCCAAAATATTTACCAACGCCCTCCTCTCCAGACCCGACATTACCTCCCTCATCCGTGATACTGAAGCCCACGAACGCGCCCTCTTTTCTGTCCCAGCCCCGCCACCCCCTCCACAGACAAACATTGCTACAACAGCAGCCCGGCAACAGAACAACCAAGAGGAGCAGCAACCACCTCTAAAGGCATCCTCGCGCCGCCAAACCGTGTTCAACGTCACAGGCGGTGAAGTCACGACCGGCCCGCCGGCCAACTCCACACGCGCGGGACCCACCGCCCGCCGTAACACGGCTGTTGCGGCCGTCCTAGGCGGGGACCTCCACGCGCAGATTGTACGACGCGGCGATCACAGGGATGGTAACGGAGAGGGTCGCAGCGGCAGCGGAGGCGGTGACGTAGACATCGAGGTGCTCCTCCACGGCGCCGAGAAGCTGTGCGTCGTGTACCCCCTCCCAGGGGCGCTCGAGCGAATCCCAGCCCAGCGGCAAAAGTATGCGCAACAGAGTGGGACGCTGGCATATTACGAGGGAAAAGTAGCGGAGCAGCAGGAGGCGTTGGAGCGGATGAATTTGGAGAGGTCGTTGGACGAAGAGGGTGAGCAAACAGGGGAAGAAGACGACATTCAGGACGAGGTGGTGGAGGACGCCGGCATGACGGAGGAGGATTTGAGAAGAGAAGAGGAGGAGTCACGGGCGTTGGAGAGGAAAAAGAGGGAGCTGCAGGCGAGGTTGAAGGCCATTGATCGTGACCTGGGAGGGTTACTGGGGATGCCCGCGGGCTCGAGATATCCGTCGGGTTGAGTCCCGGAACAGGGTATACCTGAATTTCACCCTCAATATGGGGCGGTTTCGGTCTGTATGACCTGATACGGCTGTCGCTATTCCACTTGTTAGCGTGGGACGGTTCGTCGAGTGTCTCGCGGGTTCCCAATTTAGATGGGAGGAGTGACGATTCAACCTGCTTGACTCGCCATCCCGAAGGTCCTATGGCTAACAACCGGCAGATCTGGACCTGTCTGTTGCCGATGAATTAGCCCACTGCATGAGCAAGCGGTGTGTGGTGGAACTGCCTTGTGCCTGTTGCGGCCAAAGGCTACCGCTCTTGGGAAAAGTTTTATGTCCCAAGAGAGGGTCACCGAAGCTTGTCGTATCCCAAACTACCTTCATCAACCGATGGAACGTTTGTGCCAACTACGAATACCGCAGATCCAAGCTTCCGCTGGCTAGAATATGATATCGTAGTCACGAGACGCTTAAAATCCGTGGAGTTAAGAAGCCCAGCTATTCGACAACCCTCATAAATTTACGTGACGCGCATTGAACCTTGCGATCTGTTTCGCGATTGCCCCCCTCAATTTATGCCTTATTAAACCAAGCCCGACAGAGTAGTACTGCGCGGTAGATCATTTCATCGCATGACAGAGTAGCGAGGGAGCCAATTTGTCAAAAATCAAATATATAATGAAATACTAAGTCTAGTAACATGCTTCTAAATAATACACCGCCATTTACAAAATAAAATCGGATACTCTGTCATTCGAACATCACCACCCAGCCCTCACCTCCCTCCTTCACTCGTGTAGGACTGTCTTTCTTCTGTCGTCTAGAACAACGAGGTGTTCACTTCGCACAAGGTACCGGGCTTAGGCAGGGTGCCCTTAGTAAAGTACGACTGCATGATCTGGGTGGTGCAGTTGGACGGCTGGGAAACGGTAGCGTGCTATATCAAGCGTGTTAGTCAAAAAACGCCAATTGGGCTGCGGAAGGACCAAGGGCCTAAATAGAACGGGAGGTCGACTTACCCCATATCCGTGCTGCTCGACGACCACGCTCCCTTCAAACCCAGCACTCATGTTCTTCGCGTTGACCACCGGCGTGACAGGGTCGTACGTGTTGCCAAACAGCAGCAGGGGGTTCTTGGTCTTGATGCCCTTGAAGTTGCCCTCGTAGCGCTCCTTGGCCTCCCACGGCCAGGAGGCACACTGCGCGGCGATGGAAGCGATCTGGGCCCCAAACAGCTTGCTGGAGTGGAGCATGGCGTTGACGTCCGGCATGATCCCTTCCAACGTGTCGGCGCGGGGGAACGTGTCGGAGCACTTAATACCTAAAAACGAGTCATCGTTGCCCTGGGCGATGCCGGCGTTCAGCGCGGTGTTGTATGCGGCCGCTTCGGTGATGTTGACGCCGTTGACGAGGTTGCGCAGGTGCACGGCCGCGTTGGGCACGTCTCCGGTGTACTTGATGGTGATGAACATGATCTGGCCGACAACGTTGCCGTCGACCACGGTGGCGCCTGCGGCGACGGGGTTCTTGTGGTAGCGGTCGATGGTGGCCAGGAGCGTGGCCTCAAGTTCGGCAGCGGTGGTGTTGCCCTTTAGCGAAGCCAGAGCGCAGCGTTCTGGGCCGGCGGCGAGGCATTGGTCTAGGATCGAGCGGAAAGCGTCGTCAGCAGAGAGCAGTTGGTCGACGTCGATGCCGAGACGGTGATAGTAGTTGTGTGAGTTGACGACGCCGTCGAGCACGATACGGTCCATGCGGTCGGGAAACATGGCCGCTACGGTTGCGCCGAGAGTGGAGCCGTAGGAGAGACCTGGTTGAAAACGCAGAGTCAATATCTTGGAACACCACACGATTCAGGAGGAGCATATGTAATTGCGAACTCACCCCAGTATCGCAGCAGCCCATCCTCTCCGAGAGCATCAACCACGCTCATAAGATCGCGGGCCACAAACGCGGTACCCAGGTACTTGGCGTTCTCGTTGTCCTTGTTCTTGGCGTAGCAGAGATTGCTCCAGACCTCGGCGCCGGCAAAGGTTTGGGCCAAGGCGGTCTCATAGGCGGTAGTGGGCAACACGGGGAATTGGAGAGTGGCCACCTGGCGATCTGTAGCGTTGTCGAAGCAGGAGAAGCGGATGGTGTTACCGAGGCCGCTGGTGTTGTCAGCTATGAATGGTCTTTTGGTGGTATGTACAGGTGATAAGGTTTTAACGCGAAGAGTCTTACCGAGGATCGAAGGCTATGAGATCATGTTGTCCGCCGGTCGTTCTAAGTGGTGCCCGTTAGTCAGGAACCTTCTTCTAAACACCACTCTTTGCGTTGTACATACGTATGCAGCCGATCGGCCAGCGAGTTGAGCGTGTGAACCGCCTCGTAGCCAGGACCGCCAAAGTTGAATAGGATGCTCTTCTTGCTCTTGGTCGGGTTGGGTGCCGGGCTCTTGATTAGAGAGAGCATGAGCTTCTTGGTGCTACCTGCATCGGTGTAGTCAAGGGGCACGGGAAACGCGGCACACTCGATGGGGCCCTTGCCAACCGTGTCAAAGTCGCATGGCCCCCAGGCGATGGTCTCGGCCGAGTTGGCGGTAGTGGCCTCTCGCCCGACGAGGGGCACGGCGAGGGCGGTTGCGGCCAATGCGAGCTGGCCGAAGAGCTGGGAGAGGACCATGGCGAGAGGCGTTCTAAGTCCGCCCGGTGGTAGGAGTATTTGAGTGTGTATGTGTTGGGACGGTGTGATGATATCGGATGCTACAAGGTAAACAAGGCGAGATGAGACCGGTGGCTGCTGATGAGATGATGTGGATGAGCAATATCAGTCTGCTATCCCGTCCAAGACCGCTCCTTTATATCCTACTTCTCCTCGAGCTCCCATCTCACCTGACTAGCCTCGCATTGTTGGTTTCCTTTGCAAACATGGATTTGACTCGTCTTCTCACCCCAAACTCTTTCCTCTCTCGGCCCTGTCGAACCCTTTCCGTCATCGCGAATGTCGGCATAGCCTAGCAATCAGCCCTCCTTCGCAGCACGGTGACGACTGTTGTCGACGAGAACCCAATCGCGGGCCCTGGCGTGTTCCCTGGAGGATTCTCGTGGTGGACGTGATCGTCCGAAGGGATTGCCTAAAAGGGGGGCGTCGAGGTCTCTTGTACCTCTTATTTCCAAATCGGGAACCTCCTTGGCGAAGTGGCCGTGCCCAGCAGCCAGCCAGATGGCGGCATGGCCAAACAGCCACGAGCATTCCTGGGTACTTTTGGCGGACTCTTATTAGTGGGCATCAAAAATTTCGCCTCTTCCTCCAAACGCGGTCAACGATCAATTTCCGTGAAGAGTTCAACGGCTGTCCAGCAGCTCGTCCGAGCCACACGGCCCGTAGCCTGCAGCCCGAAGGCTTTCTTCATGCTTCCTACTGCCTATGTAAGGAATGGTGCTTGACGTGTACTAAGCTGCCGGGACACCCAGCATCTCCGGCGTGCTGTACCATGTAGGTATTTGTTTCCTATCGAAAGGCAGTGCAAAGACTCGAAAGCTTGATTTGCTGCGAAATGCCTGGACGTTGATCCCGAGTCTACACGAACGTCCCACGGTGTGATAAAGGAAGTCAACATGCACATTGACAGTAAATATCCTAAATCGGCTCGGGATTAACATGTGTAGGCAATGAATTGGTCTCCTCACCAAAAATAACAGTGCATGTCTTCGGCATGTTGTATCCGGGCGCACCACCACTGCTACGTTATGATGCTTGCCCACCCACGCAACCCACAGCTTCGGCTACCCCTTCTCAACAGGACAGGCCCGACGTCGACTGCACACCAAGATTGCCTGGACCCGCTGCCTTTTTCACTCGCGCAAACACATCCAAAAATGTCTCAACGTCCTGCGCGCCCTGGACCTGGTACCGACTATCAATCGTGAAGTTGGGCACCCCATTTATGCCCTGGGCATACGCCGCTTCGACCTCGCGGTCGACCTCCTCACCACCCTTTCCCCCATCTAACCAGCTTTCCACCTCGCCCTTCTCCAGCCCAGCTGCCTCGCCCACCGCTACCAGGGCATCCCGCGACGTGATATCTGCGTCCTCTTCAAAGTGGCTTTTGAATAACGTCGCCACCACCCGGCCCTCCGCCTGCGCCGACTTGGTCTTGGCCAGCTGCACTAGCCGGTGTGCGTCGCGGGTATTCCCGATACGGCCGCGCAGCGAAAAGGCGATGCCCTCTTCCGCGCCAAGGGCCTTGAGCCGCGCGGTGGACGCAGCCAAGCGTTCCGGGCCCAAGCTGAACTTGCGCGCCAGGTGTTCGCCGCGGTCGACACTGACTCCGGGGGGCAGGCTCGGGTCAAGGTAGAAGGGATGCCAGGAGATGGTAAAGGTGTCGTCGGCGCCGTTGGGGACAGTTTGCTGGTAGGTTGCAATGGCACGTTCGAGGCGTTTCTTGCCGACGTAACACTGTAGAGTGCGGATGTGTCAGTGATGGGGTTATTAGAGGCAAGGGCTTTTTCATTGTAGGTTCCTTCTCCTTGCGTGTGTACTCACCCACGGGCATATCGCGTCCGAGACGATTTTGATGTTGAAGTTGGTCATCTTGCGTAGTGTTATCTATCACTGTGCTCGTGTCGGGGCTGGAGAACGTGACGTCAATTGGTGATTATGGAGGGGTGGAAGACCTTTGGTTTTATGTTTCATTGTCGACTGTGGAAACTCCAACGCCCAGTGCCAAATGCCCCTCTAACACCCCTCGATCACACCAGAAGTCCCGCTGATGACAAATCGGAGCAGCCACAGATTTCAAAAGTCTCCGTCAGCGACACAGTCATGATCGAACTGAGGTTAACGTTAACGTTATTGACCGCCAACGCATTGTCGAGTGTTGTTGGGCAGTCTTTGGTGCGGATTCGATGTCGAGGTGTTGACGGTAAATTCGTGGCGACGAGAACCTAGCCTCGACCAGGGAGCCCATGTCAATGTTGGTGTTTTGTTCCATCCATTTTACAGTTGTTTGAAAGTCTTAATCGCTGATGTTCATGGTTGTCGAGAAGGCAAAGAATCTTTCATTGCGGGGATCTCTCCTGATAAAATAATAGATTGGTCTAAAAACATAAAGATTCTGGTCTAGACACCTTTCGCCCCTCAATGAGCACACGTACAAAGTACTCCGTAGTTATTCGTAGCTGCTGTGTTGTGTAGGCCGTTGCTGCTGTGCTGATGGCGCTGAGACTTGACAACCTTAGGTAATCCTAGGGTCCTGGGGGGCTCCCACTAGGCGCACGGGTCCGTGCGCTTACGTAAACCTGAAATAGCTTATATAATCTACAAAATGCATCAAACGCGGCATCGACCTTGTGCCCCTGAACCCCTGAATGCCACCACCACAGCCATCAATAGCACTCAATTCAATCAATCCGCACAACATCTGAATACCGTTTCGGGCACGCCCGGGAGGTCCTTATATGGCCAACCTCCCCGCAAGCCGTACATTGGCTTGGCCGCTTAGCCCGTATAGGCTCGACGACCTCGAATTCACTTGGCTCCCGCTTCGTACTTGACGCTGGGAGCCTACTTGTCGTAGCTTTTGGCTCTATACGACGGGGCTCTAGAAGCTGAAGTGGAGCGCCATCACGTATTAGGCGCCAGTGCGAATGGAAGTCTTCAAGAAGAAGAGGCTCGCCTTGGCGCCTAGTTAGTACATGTACACATGGGAGCCCATAGACCCGTGTGAAGGTGCCTGTACAAGTAGGCGATGGAGGGGGGTCTTTCCACTGTAGCTGCCTTTGCTCCTCAACCTTCCGTAGTGCTTCGTATGAGACCCAGCCCTGTACAGCCCTATATAGAGCTTTATCGAACTCGAGGGGTATACGGATCTGTTGCTTGGCTTGGTTAGACCGTAATTCAGAGAGCTGGTTGATCAATGTAAGCCGAATTGCCTTCCATGCTTCAAAGAGGTCGAAGGTCGACCTCCGGAGGTACGACTTAAGGAGCGCGTGAATCCCTTTAACGCGGGAGGTAGCTGTATTCCCAAAATGAGCCTGTTGATCGACCTACGTAGAGACAAGCTTCTCCTTATACGGTAGAAGCTATGTCTCTTTGATATAACCAACCTACTAGAGGTTTCTCGAGGCATACTTCTTCTTAAACTGCTTCAGACGCTCCTCGTAGATCTCTTCAGTTGCCGAGTCAAGAAGAAAGAACCAAAAAGTATAGAACTCCTTCCACTCCTCAGCTTCTGGAAATGCTGGTTGGCACTGTATAAGGACCGCCTTATTTGTATACCAGGTATAGAGAGATGTTGCCGATAAAAAGAGAGTTGAAGCTACATTGATGACTGTCAAGGGCTCAGGCCTAGGGCTATGAGCAGTCGTGTTGGATCGTGGCCGATGGCCTCGGGTTGACGTGGCGGGGCTGTCCCTCTCCCGAGGCACTCGCGAGCCGGGGCTGTCCCGGACCCGGCTCGGAGGTGGAGCTCGAGGTGCCCGACCCCTGAGCGCGCACATCAGGGGGGGGAGGGACATCAGGATATAAGGAGCCATGAGCAAGGCACAACCCCAAGTAGTTCTCTTTCTGCAAGCTTTCTCAATTAACATAATAAACGCCTATCTGCATTCCGCCATAGGGCCAGTTTCTCACATTTGAGAAAGCTTCCTCCGAACGAAGAGCGACAATGACCCGCGGACAACACGACACCGAAATGTCAGCCAGCACCTCGGGCACGGCACCAGGCCCATACGCCGACTTCGCGGAGTTCTTTCGGGCTCAATTCCAGGCACTCCAGACCACTCTTGCAGAACAAGCCAGCGAGCTCCAAGAAGTACGGGAGTTCATCGCACAACAAGAACGAGCACAGGCGGCCCTCCGCCAGGCCCAGGATACACCCTCCCCGGGTGGCCCCCCAGGTCCACCTGACCCCCCTCCCGCCGAAGATACGCCACCGAGCGGGCCTCCAACCGGACCCGCCCTTACAAGGAAACCAACGAAGAACGTTCCCCGTTTCGATGGTACTAAGAAGTCCTTCGCAGCCTGGAAGATGACGATCCGACGGGTGCTACAGACGGACTCGGCATTTATTGGAGAGGCCCAGGATCAGTGGCTGTTCGTCTGGATGCACCTGGAGGCAGAAGTCCAGTCCAAAGTTGCCAACTACTATACTACTATGGGGCCCATCCACAACTTCGCCCCAGAGTCGTTCATCTCCTACCTCGACAGCATTTATTCCACCCCCCATGACCAGCAGATCGCTAACGCGGAGCTTCAAGTCCTACGCCAGACTCCAACGGAGTCCTTCTCCTCCTTCATGGTGCGGTTTGAAGAAAAGATGTCGCGGGCGGGCGGGCACGATTGGCCAGACGCCGTGCGCATTGTCAAACTCCGGATGGCGATCACGAAGAAGCTCCGTGACATGGCGCTCATGCGCGGGGTGAGTTACAACGGCTACAACGAAGCGGTCAGCCAGCTGAAGGAGTTGTCCGCACAAATCGAGCCCGACCGCATCCTGGAAAAGAGCTCCCAAGAGCTGGTCCCGGCCAAACCAGCCAGGGACAAGGACGGTGACACGCTGATGACTGGAATCGCCAGGGCCCAGTTCAACGAGAACCGGGATGGCAAGAGGAATGGACGAGGCAGGGGAAAGAAAGGGCAGCAACCGGGAGGCGGGAGGCCAGCGAAATGGGTTAGCAACGATGTTTTGCAAGCCCGACGGGAGGCCGGAGTCTGCCTCCGGTGCGGCAACCAGGGACACTTCCGATCCGAGTGTCCACTGGCACCAGCGGCCAGGCCGCGGCCCAACCACGGCCCAGTTGAGGTTAACCGTCTCCAGTCGGAGGACGTGAGAATTAGTGAGGAGGTGTCGGATGATGAGGAGGACACCCAGCAGGGAAAAGCCTAGCCCCCGAGCAGAGTCTCGCGAGGGGGCCACAGGCACCCAACCACCTGAGTCAGGAGTTAGCAGAAATTGTCGACAGAATGGATTCTCCCCCCTTTTTGATCCCTGTCTTCATGGATGACTCCAATTACGTGACGGCTCAGGTGGATAGTGGCTGCCTCAGCTACGGTGCGATTAGCGAAAAATTGTGCCGAAAGCTGGGACTTGAGCGTTTGGACCTGGCACGACCCCGGACACTGAAGACTGCGGTGGGGGTCGAGCCTGGGTTGAAGATTCGCCAGATGGCGTGGGCGACGATGGACATCGACGGATGGAAGAGTCGAGTGTTGTTCTACGTGGTCCCGAGACTGGACCACGACGTGTTGTTGGGTCTCCCTTGGATGAAGCACCGAGGGGTGGTCATGCACCCAAAGAAGGGCGTGCTGACGATCGAGTCGCAGCCGGGACTCGTCGTCAAGGAATGCGCGGCACGCCGGAACTCGCCTAAGATGACCCAGGTAATGGGAACGGTGTTTGCCGCCCTAGCACGGAGGTCCCAGAGGAAAGGCGGCGGACAGGGTCCACAGGGAACCCTGGTGTCGACGAGCATTCGGGAAATGTCGACAGTCTTGGAAGAGTCACGTGCGTACTCCACTTCTATCTCGGACCCGTCCCGGGACCTGCCAGCAGAGCTCCGCGACTTCGCCGACCTCTTCGACAAGAACAAGTCCAACGACCTGCCCCCTCATCGGGGGAAGGATGATCACCACATCGAGCTCAAGACGGGGCCGGACGGCAAGGTTCCCGAGCTCCCGTGGGGCCCACTGTACAACATGCCGAGAGATCATTTACTGGAAGTTCGAAAGCAGGTCATCGAGTTGATGGACAAAGGATGGGTCAGGGCTAGTTCATCGGCGGCCGCGGCGCCGGTCCTCCTCGTTAGAAAGGGGGACGGAGGATGGAGATTCTGTGTTGATTACCGGGCCCTGAACAAGATCACGAAGCAAGACCGGTACCCCATCCCGCTGATCAAAGAAACGCTTCGATCCCTCGCAAAGGCGAAGTGGTTCACGAAGCTCGACGTCCGCTCTGCCTTCCACCGCATTCGAGTGGCCGAGGGACAGGAACACCTCACCGCATTCCGAACGAGGTTCGGCCTCTTTGAGTGGCTCGTCTGCCCCTTTGGCCTCGCTGGTGCCCCCGCGACCTTCCAACGGTATATTAACAACGCCCTTGGTTCAGCGCTTGGCGACTTCGTGACTGCCTACCTTGATGACGTCCTGGTCTACTCCAGCGGGAGCAGGAAGGAGCACATGCAGCAAGTAAGACTTATCCTTGGCAAGCTGAAGGCTGCGGGTCTGGCCCTGGACCTCAAGAAGTGTGCGTTCGCGGTAAAGGAGGTCAAGTATCTGGGCTACATTGTTGAGGCTGGAGCCCAAGTCCGGCCAGACCCCGAGAAGCTGAAGGCCATCAGGGAATGGGAGGCCCCGACGAAACTTAGGGGCGTGCGGAGCTTTCTTGGGTTTGCGAATTTCTACCGAGACTTCATTCGGAACTTCTCCGAACGGGCAGACCCGCTGACCAGCCTGACGAGGAAGGGCGTCCCCTTCCGTTGGGGACCAGAAGAATCACGGGCATTCGAGTCCTTGAAGGCCGAGTTCATGTCGGAGCCGATCCTCGCTCAGTGGGATCCCGACCGGGAGACGGTGTTGGAGGCGGACTGCTCGGGACGAGCGCTGGGGGGTTGCCTTTCACAAAAGGGTAAAGACGGGGTATTGTACCCTGTGGCCTACCACTCTGCGAAACTGACCACGGCCGAGCGCAACTATACGATCCACGACAAAGAGTTGCTGGCTATTATTGCCTGTCTTAAGGCATGGTCGGCCGAGCTACGGAGCGTAAGTGCCCCCTTTACGATACTGACAGACCACAAGAACCTCGAATACTTCTCCCAGCCACGACCCATCTCGGAACGCCAGGCACGTTGGGCTGAGACACTCTCGCTTTTTAATTTCGAGTTGAAGTACCGACCCGGTTCCCAAGCGTCCCGTCCAGACGCACTCTCCCGACGGGAACAGGACCAGAAAGGCAGCGAACCGCGGGTGGCCCAACTCCTCCCCGCAATTCAGATGAGCCCCCTCGAGGCCCAGGAGGAGGCATCCCTCCCACAGGGGACGACCCTTTTCGCGGACGAACAGCTGGTGATTCTCTGGGATCAAGGAGTGAGGGAGGACACTCACTATTTTCACCGACTCCGGGCCGTCCGAGAAGGGCTGCGCAAGTTCCCAAAGGAAGCAAATGCTGGCCAAGTCCAGATCGCGGACTGCACGCTCAACGCCCAAGGCGCCCTTCAGTTCCGGGGACGCCTGTGGCTTCCGTCTTGGGAACCCCTGACCACGAAGGTGACGCAGATCACGCACGACTCGCCAGTTTCCGGACACCCAGGGCAGAATGCGTTGTTTAAAATGCTCTTAAGGGATTATCACTGGGAGGGGATGTCAGCCGATTCCAAGAGGTTTGCACGTAACTGTCGCCCATGCCGAGGGGCCAAACCCTCTCGACAGCTACGACAAGGCCTCTTGCAGCCACTCCCCATTGCAGATCGTTTCTGGAAGCAGATCTCCATCGACTTCATGGTTGACCTGCCGGCCGCCGACGATGACGCCCCCCGCTACCTTATGGTGATCACTGACCGGTTGTCCAAGTACGTTCAGCTCGAGGCAATGCACTCAATGGGGGCCGAAGAGTGCGCGAAACGGTTCCGAGACGTGTGGTGGCGGTTCCACGGGTTCCCCTCACAGATCATCACAGACAGGGGTTCGGACTGGTTGAGCAAGTTTTGGACAGCGCTTTGCGGGATGGTCGGGATAGAGCAGCTCTTGTCAACCTCCCATCACCCGCAGACCGACGGCGGGACGGAGAGGGTGAACCAGGACGTTCAGGCAATCCTGCGAATTGTTGTATCCTTCTCGCAGTTCGACTGGCCGGACCATCTCCCGGCTTGCCAGCTGGCAATCAACAACCGGACGTCATCTGTCACCGGCACAAGCGCGTTCCACCTCTCGCACGGTTTCGAGCTGAGTCCCATCCAACGAGTTGAGGTCCCTGACACCCCGGCGTCCGAGCCCGAGATGAGAGCAAGACGGTTCCTGGATCACCTCAAGGAGGGCACAGATTGGACACAAGCAGCAATCGCGTTCGCCCAGCAGCGCCAACAGCACGACGCGAACCAGTCTCGTCGCCCAGCGGAACGGTTCCAGGTCGGGGACAAGGTCTGGTTGTCACTACGCAACATTCGAACGAGTCGACCAAGTCGGAAGTTGGACTGGGTGAACGCAAGGTATGAGGTGCTGGAGGTACCGACACCGCTGACGGTGCGACTCGACGTTCCCCGGGGGCTGCACCCCATCTTTCATGTCGACCTCTTGGAGAGAGACCCGGCCGACCCTCACCCGTCCCAGGTGGTGACAGACACCAGGCCGGGGCCGGTCCAGATGATGGACGACCATGGGGTTCCTCAGGAAGAGTGGGAGGTAGAGGAGATCCTAGCAGCCAAGAATGCAAGGGGGAGACGCAAGCGTCAAGTGCTGGTGAAATGGATAGGACACGACACTCCGACATGGGAACCGCTAGAGGAATTCAAGGACACAAGAGCTTTGGACGCCTTTGAAAGACGATGGGGAGACGCGACACTTCACAATGGACCAGAGTCAAACAGGACACGGCGCGGACGTAACTGAGTGCCATTTTAATACCGTCCCTATTTCCGTACCATTCCATACCGTTTCGTTTTGTACCACCCCATCCATTCCCCATTTCCATTTCATTATCTATACTGTGTCGTGGCGGATAGACGCAAGCGACACACAAAAACCCGTCTAGGGAGGACGGAAGAGTGGCGGACGAGGCCGACGTCCGGACAGACAACGCCGGGCTTAAGCGCCGGAGTCGTCACCGCCCGCGGGGTCGGCGTCGTGCTCCTCCTGCCCCTCCACGGTCGGCGCCACAGGAGCGCCAGCTGGGAGAGATGGGTGAGCACGACGGTCCCGGGATGGAGTGATGACTGTAGCTTGACGAGGGCTGAGGGAGCGCTGTTGACGGTGGCGCGGGCCGCGGGGGGTCTCCGGCAGGGCGGTGAAGCGGGGGCCGGGGGGTGACTCGATGTTCACGGACCGGGAGGCGGACGACGGGGCGGGCAAGCCAAGCGTGTGCTGAACGAGCAAGGCGTTCATCTGTGCAAGCTGCGCAATGGTGTCGTTCTGCTGCTGCATCTGCTGCAGCGCACGGTTGGTTGTCTGCAGCGTCTGCTGCAGGACGGTACCGACAGCCTCAAGTGTCGGATCGTTAGCGTGGAAGACTTGCCCACGGCGAGCGGGGGTGACGGGGACGGCGGCGCGGGAAGAGGGGACGGCGGTGTCGTGGTACGCGCTACGACCGGGCGTACGGTTGGCGCGAGCAGAGAGGAGACGGCCCTCGAAGGCGCGGACGAGGGAGCGGTACGCGGGCTTGAGGACGGCATTCTTCCGACCCTTCCCGTTTTTGCCGGGCTGGAACGGCTCCGCCACGGCATCTCCTCTGTCGGTCCAGCGACGAAGTCTCTTCAGCCCCGAACGGAGCGACGGGTTATTCGCCCACAGCTGCGGATCCTATCTGCAGGAGGTGCGGGACGAATGACACGCCTCACAGGCATCGCCAGGGCCACGAACGCACCCAACAAAGCGGCCCCTCATCAATCTGCCGACGCACTCCTCGCAGTACTCGTTCTCGTCGGCGTAGAGCTCATTCTCCGAGTCATCAGAGTCCCCCTCGACGGCGTAACCGCCCAGGGCGCGGTTGCTACGACGGCGCTGATTGGTTAGGTCGAGTCGCGCGCTCGGGTGGGGGAAGGTAGGGAAACTTACCTCGGGAGAACCGTCACCATCACTGCCGGCAGCGGGCGCAGCACCACCGGCGCCAGGCGCGGACTCGTCGCGGGCGGGGGCAGACATGATTGCGGACGGGGGAGGGGAAAGTTTTGAAAAGGGGCCCGGGAGGGCGAGATTGTTGTTGTTGTTGTTTTGGTGGAAGAAGTCGCAGCGGCGCGGGCGGCTGCGAGGTGGGAGAAGTTGTGATTGTTGCGTGCAGAGTTAAGAAAATCTTTTGGGAACGGGGGGCACGAGGGATTGTTTTAGTTCTAG